>NC_051159.1:173859566-173959566 GCF_013339745.2 Dermacentor silvarum | reverse complement strand
TGCAAATAGTTAACGTTAAAAATATGATAAAGAGCATCACGGGCTTTTAATATCATGGTCACGAGGAGAACTTTCGACCGCAATCGAGCCCGATTGGAATTGAACTTCTCGATCGTGATTGGATCTTTTGTGCAAGTTGAGGAAGGGGCACAGCAGCAATCGAAGAATTCTACCCTGATCCGGCTCGATCGCAATCGAAAGTGCCCCATGTGACCGGCATGTTCGCTAATACAGAAGAATGCTGCTGCGATTCCTGAAGTCAACCGGACTGAGCGACCGCCTCTGGCACTGTGCTGAGACTTCCAATAAGTCAGCGGTTCCGGGGCACATCAACCCTGAACTTTCTGCCTTTCTGTTATTTTTTTCCTCCCATTTCCCCATCTCTCAGGGCCGAGTAGCCAACCAGTTTTCTTGTGGTTAAGATCCCTCTCTTTCATTTATTCTTTTCTCTCTCTCCAACCCAAATATTTTATGGCTTGATGTCCTAAACGTACGCCCTGGCTGTGAGGAATGTCGCAGGGGTGGAGTGTGGTATACTCTATTCCACGTGATGCAATAAACGTACTCAAATACTACATTGCGTGGGCTGGAGAAATGTGTAGCAGAAGGCGATTGTGGCATCCAAAAATTGTTTCTGTGGTATTTTGCTTCAGGATAAAACACCGCAAGGGCAATGGGTCATTCTGGCTGGTTACACGATTCTGTCGATGCAAAGGTTAGGTGAAATGCAACAAATATAATGTTATCAAACGTAATTTTAAGAGCGAAGCTTTCCTTTGCGAACCTCTCCGCGTTTTCGGGACCGTGGGTGCTGCGTGGCTGTTCTCTTGTCGAATAGGCCAACTAATCACAGCGGAAGGCACGCACGACGTCACCGCAGCTGCGTTCCTTGAACCACCACCAGATGACGCTCGCCTCCGTGCATCCGCGATGGTGGCGGAGGCCATGTGGGGGAAATAAAAAAATCATCAGCCATTCTACTCTGTGAAGGTAGATGACCAGCGAAGCTGCTTAGCACACGACACAGAGGTCACACAGTTTGCGGAGGCCGCGTATTGTCCGGAAGCTCGAGGAGCAATTGACGCGCCTACGAGGAGCGACGGCAGGAACAGAGGAGAATGCAACCGTCGCCGGGAGTGCGCACTACACGCGGCCTCCATATTGGGACGAAAGAAGTGAACTTCAATATGGAGAACGGCACCTTGTCTTATATACACGCGCGACGGTGCCACCGCCCCGGGAGAGCGGCAGGAAACTAGGCATGCTAGCGATTGGAACGCCGACAAAGAAAGGGCTGTGCGAACGTTTGGGCTAAGATACGATCGTATACCCTTGTTCCCTTGTTACCCTTGTTCCTGGGACCTCTTTCGGTCCCAGCTGTGACAAGGGTAGTTTAAGGGCGTGTTACATGACCGGGAGCCCACCACCCAGAGTCCACAGAAGTATGTGCCATTGCGCTCGGACCTTTTCTGCACTGTCACCAGGATCGGCGCACATTTTTGCACACTCACACGATAAATGCACGGAAGCCTAGCCGTAAACAGCTTCGCTGCATAAAAAGAAGGAAAAAGAAAAAACAGTGGCGGACGCACGTGCTACGTCACCGCCGCGGGGTTTCTTGTACCACTACCAGATCGCGCTCGCCTCCGCGCATCAGAGTAGCGATGCGTAGGGAGACCACAAGTATAGCGAGACCACCACGAACGGAGGTATACCTAAAACAGATTTCCCAGTAATGGTTAAAAAAAGTTTGATGCTGAGAATTCTTTGTGTGTGGGTGTTTTCTCAAAATATAGGTAGCACATTCGGCAAAATAAGAAGAGCTTGGTGGCGCAAGCCACCACCCCGTTTCAAAGGGGACGTTCATACCGTCCATATGTCCGTCCATCCGTCCATCCGTCCATCCATCCATCCTTCCATCCATCCATCCAAGGCAGCCGCGGCGGCGGCGGCCGTGCGGGGGACAGAAATAAAAAACCACAAAAACGCCAGGAGGTTCCGCGATATATTGCACGTGCGTGTTTCGTTTACAAGCCATTGCATTAGCCTCTCTACAGTGCCTGAATAAAACCTTCTGTGTCGCTTTGTGTGGACATTCAAAAACAGAAACTCGTGTTATGACTCCTTATGCCCTTACACAAAGCTTCGCTGTATGAAGATTTCAACTCGTTCAATCTGCTTCTTCTTTATTACAGCTTAAGCTGTTATGGGCTCATTCAAATAGCCGTTTCGGGTCGCGGTGATGCCGCCGCCGCCCCCGCCGCGTAACAGCTATCACTGGAAATTAGAAAAAAAATTACCCGATCTCCGCCGGGCTCGAACCCAGAACCGCTGTCCGTGAGTCGGATACTTTACCACTGAGATACGCCCGTGCTTCTGATAGCTTGAAAAAAAAAAAAGAAATTCTAAATGCAGACGCCGACGATCCGAGCCTCCGCCAGTATGGTGGCGCCATCTAGTTAAGGCGCAGACGACGAGATGCCATTGAAACGAGGCGCGCAAGAAAAAAAAAAAAAAAGAAACGCGATCCTCAGTTTCCGCTATTATGGTGGAGCCATCTAGTTAGCGTGCCTGCAAATGCATCGTGCGCAGCTCGCCATCGACGCGGGACAGACAGTTTAGATCGTTCTTGTCAAAACGAGGCGAACAGACTTTCTCGCGAAGACCTTGGTGTGCGTGGTGCCGAAATTGGAGCTACTCTTGAGCCGCTCCACCAGCTTACGCTGTGACTGTACTGCGTGTGCCGCGCAGGCCTGCGTCTATTTTTTTATAAATGCTTGCTGCCAATATGGCAGTCTAGATGCTGAAAATTAAATAGCTACCCTATGCGCACTGGAAAGGGTGAACAAAACTAGAAAATAGAATTTCGTAAAGCTTATGTTTGAAAAAAAAGTCTTCTTTTTAATCGAGATGGCACTGACATAAGCACCATGTTTCTTCCTATATTGAAAAATCACACTAGATGTTTCAAAATAGAACACTGCATTGAACGCTTTGTCAAGCGTGTCAATCTATGCACAACAGTGTCGGTATTGGCGCTATCATACAAGAGTAAGTCGGACAGATGGTTTTCAGGGGTGAGGGTGATTTGCACCACTTCATCTGTTCAGCACAACCTAAAACATAAACCGTCAGTTTTGCAATGTCATGACCCTTGCACAAATGGCAGACAGTACAGTGAACATAAAGCACATTACGGGATAGTTTTTTTGCGTTATTCAATAATATCGTTTTCCGTACTTTTTGAGAATCTGAGCACGGACGGAAACTATAGCTCGTTTACTGGAAAGCGGTGACTCATAGCGCATCTAGAACTATTAGCGTGGGAGACCTGTTCGGCAGCGAGCACCACTACATCTTGCATGGATGGTACGAGTGCGTGCATCGTTCAACTTACCTGGAGACGGGCCTGGCATTGCAATATCGTATGTGGCCACCACGCGAGTACATCGGAAGTAATTTGCACGTGATCCAATGGCTCTTACCTGATAGCGCCGCGAAAGCTGTTCTCTGCGACTACAGTCATTGGGCGCGGGATTAGGGAGGTAATATCCCAAGAATCTTATTAGTGAACTTGTGAGATAATGAAAGCTGGAGGAAGAATGGAGCTGCCATGCGTATATCTATCTACACAGTGCGCCGGATATTGCGTCTTTCGCAGAGGACAACGACAGCCACCTTTGGGCGGTTCTCCTCGATCCATTGTCTGAGCCAGACAGGCTGTTATTATTTTTTCTTTGCTGGCTTTTAAACTCCGCGGCACTTTCAAAGGGATTATTTAACCGTGTAAATTTTTACGTAGTAGAGTTGTCAGTTCCTGAACATTTAAGGACGAAGCTCGCACATTCATTTACCATTCAATTTATTAAAATCCCTAGAACCTGAATAGACCAATTGTGTGAAACCCCCACACCACAAAAACTTCTCCTGATACTCTTTGCGCTTGGTTTACGTGAGGTCGAGCCAACTGAGACGCTTGTGCAATAAGGTTGGAGACACGAATCTTCCATGATGACGGTTTTTAGACCATATACGCGTAGTGCACAGCTTATAGAGGAGCCTCTTATAGCCACCTAGCGGGCGCTTCGAAAGTATTTTCTGGATGCAGTAGCGGACGACAGCGTTTTGAAGCAAGGTTAGCTGAAGTTCTCGGCTGCAAAAAGACAATGAAGACTTACAAGGAAGGAAAGAAAGAAATTAGAAGGGAAAATTTGTACGATAACACAAAGGACAGCCGCTTGCTATTTGAGGCTCGAGCTGGTTGCCTAAGGACAGAAATATACCGGAGCAAATATTCGCAACAAGATGAGGCATGCGCATGCTGCAGCAAAACTTCGCAGAACATTCAGCACATCGTAATGGAAACGAAGGGATTCACCCAGTGAGACCCGGAGGTAACGTACACTGTCCAGAAGCGCTTGCATTTCAAGTGGACTGAAGCATCAACCGGTTAGCAGTCGAGATAAGCAAGAGACGGTTAGAGTATTGGTGGAAAAAAGCAGTGGAGAAATTGATAGGACAGGATCTGTTACAGGGATAGGTAGCGGTACAAGGTAGATGGAGAAGTAAGTGCTGAGGGAAAGAAGAGATTATAGAAATGCATATAAAAATGCTAGAATGAAAAGCATTTGCAGTATGCCTGAATAAATTAAGCAGGCTAGGTGGCTATTTCCCGCCTCCCCGTTTCAAAGAGGATGCAAATAAATCATCGTCACCATCATTACTACGCGCATACTCGCTCGTTTAATGATAAAGATTGAGCAGGCTAGATAATATGAATAATCGGATATCTTTGCTGCATTGCGGCTCGGGATTGCACGAGCCTATGATTCTAGTTTCCCATCGGTTGCATTATTCTCACCTAAAAATATTCCACGAGATGCGCAAGCTGACAGCGATGTCTCGTCGCTTGGAAACCTCAGATCTCAGCAGGCGTATTCATTGTTGAATAACAATAGAAAACAGCGATTTGACTCTTGCACAAAACATCGATTTGTCGTTAAATATAAAACACGGTAATTGACGTGCTGAACGTACAACACAAAACCTGAAGGCAAGATATGACATCGCAGTTGAGAAAGATAACCTGAATAAAGGGAAAATATTATAGTGATGCACTTTATGTTCCCTACTTTGCGTCAGCCAACTAGTACCATTACAGTGGAACATTTCCTGCTTACTTTCTAGCAAAGGCGAAGCCATGAAATTGCCCTCAGTATCGAAAACCATCTGTAGATAGTAGACAGATAGCAGATATGTAGCATATGTATAGTAGATATATAATAGATAGAGTTTTTTTCCCCAGAGATACATAAATAGAAAGCACGTTCTGAAAGTGTAACACAAAACATGGAGGCAAAATATGGCAACGCAGCAGTATATGCCCGACATCCCGCCTCTGTCACACAATGGTCGAAGTGCGGCTTCTCATCAATCAATTTTTTACGCATTACCGTTCTAAAAAATGAAAGAAAAGATTTGCAGATGCAGCGGACATATTGGAATCTATGCGAATCGAAGCTTAAGGAAAGCGGGTAATTATATGCTTTGAACTAAAGGCGATGCGTACAATTTGGTGATGACAGGTGTATGCGCAGAAAAGTACGACACGTATGAAGCAACATTTAGGGACTCTCTAACTCTTGTGTCACAGTAGGGCATAGCCATGCTAGAGGTCAAGAAAGGGCACATTCCTAGTGGTACGTACCAAATGCCTAAAATGTAAATCAAAGAATTCGTGAAATATAAATAACCGTTCTATTAGCAGATCGGTGTGCTTCGCGTTTTACGCAGTAATCGTAATGGGACATGCCTATTCTGGAGCAGTGGTACTCAATGAGTGGCTAAATCAAAGAAAATACAATAAATCAAATAATCCGGTAAATATAATTCGTCATTTCATTCCGATATCGATGTGCTTTATTGATGCCTGTGCAGAAAAGAGCGGGGCCTACATGTTCAGCATACAAGGTTTACATGAGCCACTTCGCGCGTACCTTCGATGACGCTTGTATATATATCCACAAATATATCGGCCGAGTTGGCGACCGATGCAAAAGCACCCAGCAGCCACGCAGTCACGCCAGGCCCGGGTAAGTAGGCAAATAAAGCTCCGCTTTATAAAACATTACAAGCAGTGATTCCTGAGGCTTCCCACTTCGCTGGTGCACAAACGTGGCTGGTATGGCGAGGAAAAAGCTGCGTCACAGCAGCTTCACTGGCCTTAAGTTCCCACGGGCAATGAATTAAACAATGCTATGTCTCACGCTTGAAAGGTTGCACGTTGCGTTTTTCAATAATTTAGTAGAAAATATTACTTGCGGCCACTTGACACAGTAAAAACATGGTTACTCATGGTACCCTTCTCGCAGATACTGATAATAATGCCGATGCAAAGCTGCATAAAAGAGCTAAGGAGCTGACTAGACTGACCACATTACTCATGACAGAGAACGAACTGAGTGCACACATACATGGATTACCAGATGTTCTGGCTCATAAAGCACGGAATTATAACCGACGACGTAGTGCCAGTGAGCACGCCTTTCTTCTACGTAATCAAACAAAATATCACGCATAATACCTACAGATATATTTATCACATAGGCATTTATAAACACACAGACCTCCTATAATGTAGTAGCGGTTGATGTTCGAGGGCTTCCTTGCTCTCTATTTCGTATATTTAGTCTACCTCATTCTTAATTAAGTTAGCGGCTATGTGCCACCATGTGTGTGCCCATTTTCGGCCAATCCCTAAAAGTGGTTATGTGCCACACTGACACAAGGGGCATAGAAGCCTGAAATGGAATGTATTTGCATGTGTGTCGTACTTCACTGTGCGTACACCTCTCCTCCCCGTTCATCCCTTGACCAGCATCATACCTCGCCTTCTGCCCGCATCAATTAACTGCGTTGATGTCTCTAAGTGTGCATCATCTGAATCATTGTATGGCATTTCGGAATAGCTTATGAACGGTGCAGTGTATAAATATTAAATATTGCGTGACATTATACTGGCCTGACGACTTCTGCAATGGATAGACTCAAGCAGTGCATGAGGTTACACGCTAAATAGGATGAAAATAAAGAGGGTTGTGCGCATCACAATTGCCAGTTACCGCCTAAGGTTTTATTAACAACTTCTTGAAACCTTCGCTTCAAGTAGATTCCAATATGGGGGTTGTAGTGGCAGAACTTATAATCAAATATGCGCTATGGTGTAGGTTTTGATACTGATCGAAGTTGCCTACTGTGCTTCACATAATTTCGGGTTGTCGCGAAAAAAAGAAGTTAGAGGAATGCACATAAATAACTGCAAAACATATAATCCTTAATGCAGAGCATAGCTGGGGTGTGTGCAGGTGTAATTTAAGGATATATGCTTCAAATAGACGCTTTAAATACCACCATTGGTACGTTTGTACACGCCAGTTCAGCCAAATGTCATGCATATCAGAGCAAAAAATTAACCGAAGATTACGATACTCCCTAATGCGAAATTTGAGCGCAGCTCTATACCTGCTTTCAGTTCGCGATATATTGACGCGAAATAAGTTGGCACGTGATGACACTGGCCCCTTGAGCGAGAACGACTGAAGTTCGTGGTTGCGCGCGCGCTCGCCGAGGACCAGCCATTGCTAAAGGCAGACGTTTTTTGCCAATCTGTCGCTAGTCAACTATTTTAGCTGTACCAGCTGGGTTGCTGCACATAAAAAAAGTTAAAATTTATTTGGTGTAGCAAGCATATTTTTTATTTATGACTCCAATGTCCTTACTTTTGAGAAAAATTTACTATGATCTTTACAACTTGGTCACTCAGCAATAAAGAACGACGTCACAATTAGGTAAATTGCCCATAATGATAATTATAAAGCGGGCAAAATTGATGTATGACAGACACTTCTGAAATATACCCCATTTGTGAGTAGGACTTTTGAAAAAATATTTGCAATCATTGTAGCAAATTTACCTATGCTGTAAACGTATATATCAATTTGATGTGCTTTAGATGCTCTAACGAATGGAGTTTACAGAAGTGCGCAATTTGCTTTTGATGCAGTCGTATCAATTTGTAGATGTGGTGCTTCTATTTTTTAAATCTTACCAATTTCTGGCAATGTTCGTAAAAAAACTTCAAGCCTTAAATAAAAAATCTGGTTGCCAGAGTCCCTCGAATTTAACTTTTTCTGCAGAAGGCAACACATTTCATTCAGATCGGTCGAGCGGTTATCTCATAAAATCATTTCAACTTTTTACGTATATTTGAAGCTTTCTCTGCATGGTGTAAAAATTTTTAGAGTGTAGCTTAAACATATACGTATGTTGCAGCACACAGAATGTACTACATACATATCTCACGCTCAGTTTTGTCACAACGTTTCCAATACGCCCAATGCGCAGTAGCACAGAAACACGAGAACGATGGATTCAGTGTTCGCCGCTCTGATGTCAGTTTTCTACAAGCTTTTCATTTGTTTAAAAGTGGGTCTATATTCCCTTTTATGCACCGCTGCCTTCCGATTCAAAGGAGAGCGCGAAGCTCACGATAAAGTTAGACAACGATGGCGACGCGAACATCCAATGGGCCGTGAAGAAGGAAGAACTCTCCAGAGTAGCGAGACAAACGGAAACGCGATATTTATGCGCAGCCCGCTCAGCGCAGTTGCGATCACCGGGTCGTGAAATCCCGAGCCTCGAAGGAATATTTCTGACTCACTCTTCACGACGGCGAAACTGGTCTGAGAGCAGGGTAACTTGTGGGATTATCTTGGATCCTTGGTGGGCCCCTGCAAACAAGGGAAATAATAAAAAAAGAAATGTCCACTGGGAAATTGCGACAGAATCACATTCGCGAGAGGCCACGAAGAAAGGTGTTTCCAAAAATAGAACTAACGTGTACTTAACACTTGCGTTCTTGCTTTCTTTTTTTTTTCCCTAAATGAACGCAATGTTTTTCGAACTCCTTACGGCTCATTTATGACCAGCCAGTGGAACAAAACTATAGTTGGGGAGGCTTTCGTGTTCCATGTTTATTCCTTTCAGAGCCTTGCATTCTCTTTTCGGTTTAAAACAGCGTGTCAGCCCTGACAAACCTATTGTGAAGGCAGTGGCAAACAGACGAGACACAGAGATGGAAGAGTACAGAAGACGCATGCCGTATGTTTCGTCTGTTTAGACACTTCGTTTCCACAATGAAGACCGACTAAGTTCTATAAATCACCCGTATTGCCACGAATGAGACGAAGCAATCCGACTGACTGAACTATGGAATCTTCAACTGTGTACGTTGCAAAACGTACACGTTTTCTTTTTCGAGCGTCTACATAGCGTGCAATTAGTAGTGGATTTTGATTGGAATCATAGCGATTTCTTTTGGACTGATTTTAATCTACATTCTGTATCACTAAAATTTTGAAAGATTGTGGAAGTTGGAGATGTCGTCAACCAATCACGGGCAGGAAAGTACAGTTATTTTCATGAGAAAAGATGTGCCCGATTAGTCAGCGCTTTAGCTTTGGTTTCATTCGTGGGTACACATGACCAGATGACAGGGGCTTGTCAATTATTATACCACCTGAGGTTCTATAGCTCGGAATAACTTTAGCCATGATTATATTGTGCCAGTGTCCACAACGCCGCACTGATCCGATGAGATGCAGCCTACGCTGCGATCCTGCCCAGTGATGTTCTCAGTCCCTGACATAGCTTTTTTTTTACTGATCAATTTGCGCACCCCTATTTTCCTCGGCTTTGTTCTTCATGCGGTACATGCTTGTATATCATATTTAACGACTCAGCTGTTATAACGCAAATAGCAGATGCCATAGGGCGAGTTTCTTCTTGTTCAAGCAATCCTCCCTCGTGTCTTAATGATGGCCGGACTGCACACTGAATCAAATTACGCGACGAGTACTTAGGACGAGAAAGGGGTCAGGCAAGGAGACACAATCTCTCCAATGCTATTCACTGCATGCTTAAAAGGAGTATTCAAGCTCTTAGACTGGGAAGGCTTAGGAGTGAGGATCAACGGCGAATATCTCAGCAACATTCGGTTTGCAGACGACATTGTCCTATTCAGCAACAATGGGAACGAATTACAACAAATGATTGAGGACCTTAACAGAGAAAGTGTAAGAGATGGGTGAAGATTATTATGCAGAAGACAAAAATATTCTTCAATAGCCTGGCAAGAGAACAAGAATTCAGGATTGCCAATCAGCCTCTAGAGTCTGTAAAGGTACGTTTATCTAGGTCATTTACTCACAGGGGACACTGATCATGCGAAGGAAATTTATAGAAGAATAAAATTGGGTTGGAATGCATACGGTAGGCATTATCAAATCCTGACGGGGAGCTTACTACTGTCGTTGAAAAGAAAAGTGTAGAATCATTGCATTCTACCGGGCTAACATATGGGGCAGAAGCGTGGAGGTTAACAAAGAAGCTCGAGAGCAAGTTAAGGACCGCACGAAGAGCGATGGAACAAAAAATGTTAGGCCTAACGTTGAGAGACAGGAAGCGAGCGGTGTGGATCAGAGAGCAAATGGGGACAGCCGAGGTTCTAGTTGACAATAAGAAGAAAAATGGAGCTGGGAAGGCCATGTAATGCATAGGATGGATAACCGGTGGACCATTAGAGTTACAGAATGGATACCAGGAGAAGGGAAGCGCAGTCGAGGTAGGCAGAAAACTAGGTGGAGTGATGAAGTTAGGAAATTCGCAGGCACAAGTTGGAATAAGCTAGCGCAAGACAAGGGTAATTGGAGATCGCAGGGAGAGGCCTTCGTCCTGCAGTGGACTTAAATATAGACTGATGATGATGAAGATGACTTCGTTCCGCGGTCGACCTTCTCGAACTTCTTCGGGGGATGTTTACCGAAAAGTGTACATTTAAACACACACACACATGCACGCACGCACATATGCATGCGCACTCAAGCACGCACACATACACACGCGCGCCCGCACACAAATGTATGCGCGCGCGCCGTACGTACATACATAGATACATACATACATGCATGCATACATACACACATACATGCACACATACATACATACATACATACATACATACATACATACATACATACATACATACATACATACATACATACATACATACATACATACATACATACATACATACATACATCTGAACATGGAAGGAACAACGCAACAATCTTGCTACAAGTGAAGTCACACACTCCTTGCTCGAAACTCCGCTGCGCTCTTGCAGAAATATTTTTCACAAGAAAAGAAAAGCAGATTTGTTAACTAGGTCCCAGAAGGCACCATGCAATACTAACATTATTGGTATAGGATAAAATATAGAAAATACAATAAACAGATAAAATACCTTCAGACTCTCCAGCTTGTAGATTTAAGCATGTGGTAAATAAGTATGAGCCCATCCCGATATATATGTTTGTTGGTGCGAGCTTCGTGCCTATCCTTGTTTACGTTAAGGTTTTTAATGTCGGAATTTTAAGAGACCGACAGTTTGCTACCGTATGCAACGGCAATTCTTGCCGTTATTGCGCTGAATCCAAGCAGTACTAATAATTTTTCTTAATCTTATGAGCATCTATTTAAACGAAGGTGCCATACCTAATCAAAATTCTCCTTCCACAAGTTGTCGGTTTCACATGTGGGAGATCACTTTCATTTTGCAACCGCAGCTACCTAGCCAGTAGGTGTGGCAATTGCTATTTCTCTCTTACGGAAATGTAAATTAGACACTGAAAAAGAAACTCCAGTTTCCATTGCTGAAAGGTAAAACTTACTCGACCGTGATGTAAACTCACACCAATGCTGCCACTTTCGAATTCAATAAAATGCAGAGACTTGATAGCAGGAATCGGTAACGGTAGTCGCAGTTTTCCTGTTCTATAGCGACTTATCGCAACTTTTTGAAATGACATGGCCATGAGCTGCGAAAGATTGTGAGACACATAAACGACACACCTGCACCAAGAAGGGTGCTTTAAGAAAGTTTCACGGTTTGTAAGAAGTTTACTTGTATGAGCTAGAAAAATATAAGGGGCTTATATGTTCGAGCATATGTAGCGTCAGATGCTACACTGTTTCACCAACACTCAAGGTGTGCTAGAGAAAAGTGTCATTCCCATAAAAAAGAAAAAAAGAACGATTTATTATGATCGAGTTAGACGCCTTAGGTTTGTCACTGACTTTGTTTTGCTGACGGCTTACTCAAGAATGGGTCGGCGTGTTAACCTCGACTAAGCACACTCGCACTGTGCTCTGGCTTTAAATCAAGGCTCTCTAACTTGATTGGTGTTATGAATGCGGAGAATGTAAAAGCTTCCATATTCTTTGACTGAATATATGCTGATTATATATTTGAAACAGCGTAAATGGGATGAAGGACTCGGGCCGAAGTTCATGGAGCAAGAGCTGGCTGGCTGGCATTTATTAAATACGTCAAATGAAATCAACATCAAGTAAAATTTGCAGCAAATGCATTTTGGCGCGAACAAGGGCTTATAATTACTTTGTTTATCGCAAAACAAAGTAATTATGGATTCGCACCAACGCATTGTGCTGAATGAGCTAACAACAATCACCAATTTATAATGCCGTGACAATGTTAATAGAGCACGTTATATGGCTTACGACAACACGTCGCAGATAGATGACCAAGGACACAAGTTCCAGCCCACTTCACGAGACTTCGTAAGAACTGCCAAATTGGTAGTTATAGCCTTGCGTCCTTTCTCCTCAGGACCTAAATAAAGCTCGTACTCACTCACTAGCCTTGCGTTGAAGGCGGAGGGGGGGGGGGGGGGGGGGGGGGGGTCGCTCACCATTCCTGGTGAGCGCTTGCGTGTTTCCCGAACGTACGCGGACAACTGTGGGCATTTGACAAAATGTGTGCATACCTTTGAGTTATATTGAGTAAGAGTGTTAATTAATTGCATTGTTATTTCAACACAATCTCAAGGCAGGTATCAGCAGAAATAGTTCTGTGACGCCATCATCAGTGTTACTGCATTGCCATAATGAAACACTTCCTACATCCTAACACCTTTACAAGGCTGAACTTGCTAAGTATGCCCTTCATAGACCTTTGAAAGCCTTAAGTGTGATGTGTGCGCTAGATTCATTTAGCTCTACGCCATATTTTAATAAAACAGCTATAGATAAGGGTGTGTCTATGAAGTTTTGTTAGGCCATACTGCTCTTAAAGGAACAAAGCATTTTACAGAGCAGCTTCCATGCACTACAAGCACATCGACCCGCCTCATAATTATGGCAACGTGGAAAAAAGAGGATGCCTTGGAACGTTGGAGATAAACAGCCATCGTTTTCTACATGAGCTGTTTACCTTCAACCAGCGCAATATAGCTGGGCTACATTAATGCACTATACAGGTCAACTTCTCTGCCTGTCTTTATTATTAAATTTTCTATACCTTTCCTTAGCCAGAGCAGCCTTATCTGCGAAAGAAAAAATAAAGAAACGAAACAATATGCAAGTTTATAGACACGTTTCGCACTAAAGTTCGCATGCAACTTTAAAATAAAACATTGCAGCAATATGTACGTTAGTCCCAAAACATACCGTAACTTCAACGGTATTTCCTTTTTCCCTTTTTTTCCGGGCTTCGATGTTCATTACAGGCTCTGCAGCATCCATCGTATTGATCGTTGTACGGGACTTCAAATAGAACTCATAAAAACGCGCATTAGGCGTTCGTATATGGAGCAGCTACGAAGTTGAAGTTAACCACGGGAGACGGCCGAGGCTTTTGCAAGGAACTTGAAAAATGATAAAATAGCACCAAAAACCGGAGCACTTATTGAAGGTGCTCTGACTAGCAATTAACAATTTAGCGTCAGCACAACATTGCTGAAATTTCCGTATTTCTTGTTGTTTTTGCATTAAGGGGCAGATCAGTACAGAAAAGTCCTCAATGTATTCAGTAGATCCGACTTGCGCATACGTGTATGATGATTATAGGATCCCATAGCTGCAACCTGTTTCGAGCGGTTAATACCCTTGTATAGAGCAGGAACTTCTTATTATACTTTTTAATGTATTATTCTTAATAATATTACCATCACATTATTGTTGTTGTAGTTGTTCTTGTCGTCGCTGTTGTTATTTTGCGAAATAACTTTAGCAGTCTTGCATGTGTAGAATATAGCATGAGGGCCATGATTCTTTGTCAGTCCACAGGAAATGCTGCAATTCTTTGTTTCTTACGTACACTTGTACTTGTGGGCCACACCAGGTACTGTACATTTTAATAGTCTTGACTTGAACGCAGTGCTTAATTTCGCTAATTCAACTAAAGCAGCACAAGTTTAACATGGACGACACAGCAAAGTTCACGACCCGAGCTGCAACCGGATGGCGCTCATATACTTTTCCCTTGTTTACTCTAGCCTCTCCGCTAACCTGTCACTCTGTTCTTTTAACAGCGATAGCGTTAGGGCCCCGTGTCGCAGAAAATCCGGCGTCGGCGTCGGCGTGAGGCGTCGGCGTGCGATGTCGGCATCCGTGGCCGAGAAAATTATCCCCAACCACCCCGACCGCGCAGGCCCTCCACGTGGTGCAAGGTTTTGGTGAACAAAAACTGAATTTCTCCCAGTGAAATCCGTCAGAAAAATGGTAAAGTACGACTTTACTATTCGGCGCCACATTCGGCGTCGGAGCGTTTACCATTCGGCGTCGGATTGTAATTTGAATGTACGAGAAAACATAATTCTGTTACAAGTAAACTGAAACACAAACCCATTTTACAGCATTTCTACCAGACCTACCGTTGCGCGCTCGGGTACTTGCGAAAATTATATCCAGGTGAAGCTCGCATCCTCGGCAGGTCAAATTGGGACTTCGCCTGCCTAATGTGTTTTGGACACGCGCGCGCGTCGGTGCAATAGCAAACAATTAATAAAACAATAAGAAAAGGTGCTAGGGCCTTCACATTTTAACATGAGACCACTTATGTTGCCCCTGGAAAAACATTCTTCCAGCAATGCATTTCTGTTTAAAAGTGAAGCCGACTTTAAAGGGATCGGTGTAAGCTTGGTACTTTGTAAACTGGCTTTTCCACGTTCTGTGTTGCAGTGAGGCGCTTCCACTGAAAGAAAAATGCGATGCGAACGGGGCCCGATAAGGCTATCGCCTACCACTCTTAAACGCGAAGCTTAAGCGTTCTCCAGCTTTTACTAACCTAACCCCGTATCCACACTGCTGACCGCTGTTTAATGGTCAGCAGACTGCGCTAGACAGTTACAGTGCGGTAAGCACAAATTTAGTTTCCTTCTTTTTATTTATTTTGTTTGTTTTAATAAACACCCATTACTCTTAACATGCGGTACAGTTTTGTGTCATCCTTGTTTAGTCAATGCTGCTTTAGTTATATCAATATGTGCTTTCATACAATGGGGCTCAAAAAAAGCCTTTCTGGTGCTATCAGAAAACCCGCACAACTTGTTCAAATTAGGTGCGAGCAGTATAAGGGGCTGCTACAAAAAAAAAGGCATCTTTTCAGACTGAGTGGGACTAGAAGAATTCAAAAAGGAATGTCGCAATAGATGATTCAAGATCCTCGACAGCATGCAGTCATTTCTGTTTTTTTTTTGTTTTTGTTTTTGTTAGTACTACGAACGTAATATTTTGCCGAGAAAGTTATGCTAAAGTCTGCATTCTGGTTTTAACCTATTCATGACACGCCATATTTTTTCTTAGGTTTTGACAAGAGATTTTCTGCTTCCCTACTCGCTTCAATGGCAACGGAGAAGTGCCACATATTTTCGAAGGAGTGCTGTTTGGCGTGATATCATCATTTTTGACCGAAGCCTTCACCCCAAAGAAGCTCTGTGCGTTGTCTGAGTGCTGCACCTTTCTCATAATTTTGCGACTCAAGAGCGCATGGCACCAAAGACATGCTCGCATCAGCGCGGTTTCTGCACGCAGGCTCGACTGAGGGTGGTATGTAGCTGCACCCTGTTTTTCAAGAAGACAGCGTGAGGATCGCTGTGAATGAGAGCAGGGGCAGCATGAGAAGAGGCGCACTTTTGTGTTGTAATTTTTGCTTGTAGTTAAATATATAAAAAAAGACTTCCATGCACAAAAGGTTGTTTACGTGCGTGACCTAGTTCTGCACGCTTGTATAGCATTCTCTGAAGTGTCGCACACGGAAACGTGATCTCGCTGTTTGTGTTGAAAAGCACTGCGAGCGCATGGTTGTTCTATAAAGCGCTAGTGTAATGGCCACTCATATTCAAAACACAGCCAGACACGAAACACCCCCGGGAACAGTACCATTCTGCCAATGGCTTCATCTACGAATGACATCTTTGCGGTGTCTACCTAAATATATATACAAGAAGCTTTACATCGAGATGCTAGGATAGTTTCAGGAAAGCGTAATGTACGTGTATTTAAATGTCGACCTGCTGGATTTCTTCTACTCAGTATGCAAGCGTAAATCTAACCTCCCGGAAGGGACCATACCCAGTACGAAGGAGCAGATGTTCACAAATAAGGGAAGGTAATCAGCTGAGATGATAAGACCAACGCGATTTGATGTTTAAGTGCGGAGCTCGTATTTGTGTTTCGTGAGATTCATCCAATATATCGCTAGTGCCTAGCTTCGCACTTTGACTCTGACTGTATTATTAAGTAAAATTTGAATAGATAAAGCGGTGTGACAACTCTTAATCTTCGTAATAACGGTTAAGGACATAGCGGCCGCTTTCTTCAGGGGGATAACGTTTTGTACGCATTCGCTGCCATCTGCAACGAAGCTGTGGTACGAGAGACATTTCTCGGGCGCATTATTTGCCATTGCTAAACACAGTTCTGGAACTTGGCTGGCTGAATTACCAGCAAAACAATGTGCAAATGCTAAGAGCAGCATTTGTGCATGAGGCGCTGGTTGTGTAGCAAACTACGGTGTGCGAGGTAGTCTGGAACCAGCCCTGAGGAGCAAAAAATGTATATAAAACTGCAAGCGCGAAGTAGCACAGGCACCAGAAGCAGGAGAAGGACAGGTGAAATAGGGTATAGGAAAGGGGAATAATAGAACATTAGAATAAGCGAGAGAGGAAGGAGTGATGTCCCATCCGCTCTGCTAGGCAGATGTTCAGTCTACGCCAGGCAACTGTTTTCCATTAATTAGCCGGTTAAATATCATGCAACCTTCTTGTGTGCGACGTATTTATCCGCCAAAGTCGTGCTCATGTGGCGGGTCTCTAAAATCTACGATTCTGTGCTTTAGTGTGCGGTAATCAGTGATTTCTAATTAATTATAATTATTTCAGACACTTCAGTAACTTAATTTCTAACTAAACTTACGCTCTGATATCATACCTATAAGGAAACCAATGAATCTTGTATTGTACTATTTTTTTCTATTTTCTGATTTATTTTGAATTCCGTCCCCGGTCGTCTCAAGAGGTGAGCCGGAAGTCCTGCGCAAGAAACAAGAGTGTCACTTGATGCTCTTATTACTAATGGAGAAAAAGGCAATAATAGAAAGAAGAAAATCCGTGGTTCTACAGACATACAAAGAAAGCTAGACTTTAGGCCAGTGTTTCCGAACCTTTTCCAGTACGTAACCCCTTTTAGTAGTAAAAACCGACCACGACCCCCCTGCCTACATGTATAAGTGTTGTGAAAATTTACTTTTCATTCACGCAGATACATTTACATTTTATTTATTTAAAATACATTAACCACACTAGAGAGCTAAAAAAAGTACTGGTTAATGTTTGTAACAAGGATTGATGTAATCCTGTATTTTAATGAGAAACATGTATTTTCTTTGTAGATACAACCATATCGGCTGAACTCCGATTCTACAGTTTCGACGAGGCAAAACTGGCTGTGGTTGAGAGGCCGTGTTCAGTAATCTTTTTTAGAGCGTAAGCTGTTATGGGCTCATTCCAATAGCCGTTTCGGTTGGCGATGGCGTGCGCCACCTCTGCCGCCGGTGTCCGGTGTCCGTAACCGCTGTCGCCGGAAATGAGAAAAAAAGTACCCTGTTCCCGCCGGCATAGAACACGGGCCCGCTGCGCGGGAGTCAGATACTCTACCACTGAGCCACGTAAGCGCTTGCTATCTGGCAGCGGAAAAATGCCCTATAAACGCGCCTTAGCGCGCGCGTAGAGACACGATGATGATGATAATGATGTAATTGCATCCCTTGTGAAATGATGCTGTTACAAATGGTCACCTAGCCTGCTTTATTTAATCAGGTATGCTACACATATTTTTATCCAGCATTTCTGTGTACATCTTCTTAATCTTTTTATTTCTTCCTTCAACATCTGCCTTGTGCCGCTACCTATGACTGTAAGAGAACCGGTCGTATCAATCTCTTCCCTGCTTTTTTTTTCACCAATACACGCGATGTGACATACGCGCCGCGTAGCGTCGATACGTGCACATTTTGCATTGCAGTTGCATATTATTACACCAGGTAGAACGCCATGTAGCAGATGCACAGGGAACAGTACAAGGCAGAAGGTTTGAGGAGGAGGAACAAACTTTTACTTAAACCAGCAGTTTAGTTGGCTGGGCCTAGGCCAGGTTTGAGGAAGAAAAATAATTTTAAGGAGTTGTATACATGAATGCTAGAAAAAATATATATATTGTATACCTGATTAATTAAAGCTGGGTAGTTGTCTAGAAATCATCATCATCATTAGCATCGTACCCTGCCACACTTCTTCCGATGTGAAATGAGCGCCGCGTAGCGTCTATACGTGCACCATTTCCATTGCAGTAGCAAATTATTGCACCAGGTGGCACGCCATGTAGCAGTTGCATAGGTAGCGTTACAAGGTAGATGGAGATGTCTTGAGGAAATAAAAGAAGATTATGGTGAGGTATAAATATTGATGTATTGAAAAACACGTGTGGCATACCTGATTAATTCAAGCGGGTTAGGTGACTGTTTGTCACCGTGCCGTTTCAAAGGAAGTGCCATTATATCATGATAATCATCATTAGCATTGTATCGTGCCATTTGCACGCCATGCGTGCCGCGTAGCTTGGATACGTACAAAATTTGCACTGCAGTTCGGTAATATTCCACCACGTGTCCCGACTTATAGCAGTTGCATGCTGCATGTAGCTGTACTTGGTTGACTCATGCAG
Organism: Dermacentor silvarum; assembly: GCF_013339745.2. NCBI lineage: Eukaryota > Metazoa > Arthropoda > Arachnida > Ixodida > Ixodidae > Dermacentor > Dermacentor silvarum. The sequence goes on along the minus strand of NC_051159.1, from coordinate 173,940,426 downwards.
GCTAGCTGACTATTTGTAACAGCCCCGTTTGAAGATGCCAATAAACCATCATCATCATAAACAACAACAGCAACGTACCGTGCCCCAGGTCAGGCATGCGAGATGTGCGCCATGTATTGTGGATACCTCTTCGGTACACGTTATGGCGCCTCCTCGCAAGGTACGAACCGCTGCTGAATAAGCGATTCAGTAAGCTACGTTCGCGGCTGCAATCAGGCATCATCGGGCTTAGCAGACTGCTGTGCAAAGAGCAGTACAAGCCGAAGCTCGCCGTCGACGCTGGGCGGACAGTTCACATGGTTCTCGTGAAAACGAGGCAAAGAGACTTCGCTGCGAAGACCCTGTTTTGCGTGATGTCGAAATTGGAGCTACTCTTGAGCCGCTCCTCCAGCTTACGCTGTGGCTGTGCTGCGTGTTCCATGCAGGCCTGTGACTTTTTTCTTGTTTTTTTGTGACGACCGAAGGTCATCGTTTGCCTTGCCATTTTGCCGTTCATCTTGCGGCCAAGATTTGTATTACACTCTGCATAATGAACACAATTTCCAGGGTGATATAGATATGTTTATATCCCTCTTAAAGAAAACAGCATTGCAAAAGTATGGGCACTGCAGCTGCAAAGTTATCTGTTCCGGCAGGCAGAATGTACATATAGCGGGTGTTCTTGTTTAGAAGGTCCAAATTTTTAAAATATTGCCTGTGGTAGATTGCAAAATTCTAACCCTTGATCTAAGCTACTCGATGAGGCGCCCATTAGTTCTACGAGAAATCAAAATGCTTCTTTGAATAATTAACATAATTATGCGAATAAACATTTTAATTAATTACATTACGGCACATATTTCAATTTATGAATTATAGCAGGTGAGTTTGCAAGCCGTATCTACTTCTGAGGACTGCACCAGTTTCGATATAATAATTTTCAAAGTGTTGGACGAAATGCATTGCCCTTCCACTTAGTTTGAACATTAATGTCTCGAAACTGGTGAAGCCCAGAGAGAAGCCCGCTGACCTTTCGCACTTCGGGTGAAACAGTAGTTTTCTCAGTCCCCTCTTCTGCTGACATACTTGCAGCTTGGATTTTCGTGACCCGTTGCTTAAACTGCTAAAAAATATTTTCAAGATTTGACAATCGGTTTAGCCGCCATAGCAGACGGCCTTCGGGCTGTCGTATAGACCAATTTTGATGGCTTCGCCTACAGCATAAGTGTAACCATTTTGCAGCGAGGTGTAATGAGCGAAAGAAAAAATACCCTGGGCCGCTCTGGAACTCGAGTTCTGCTGAACTTTCTAGCCTCGATCGAGGCTTATGGAGTGTAGACAAAATTACGAGATGGTATAATGGTTCTAGCATGGGTCAATGAGTACATTATTTTTTATACAGATGTGTGATGGGAAGTCAGGATTTACGGAGGAAGATTACCTGCGTGATTATCGATGAGGAGGAGCGACGATAACATTCTGGATGCTCCAAGCCTTGAGTGAATTGAAGGAAGAACCAAAGAGAAATTGACAAAGAACAAAACAGAGCAAAAATATATATTTCTTATCTGTACCGTTCTCCAAGCCAGCAGGTGTCCTGGGCTCCAACATATATCTTTGATAGAATTACTTCTCATTTTTATTAAGCATTCTTATGCGCGCCGATTAGAGCACTGCACGGGCCGATTTCTTCAGCCCGGGCCCGGCCCGGGCCCGTTTTTACTTTGGGCTGCCCGCCCGAGCCCGATCAAAACTTTTATGGCGAAACCCGGGCCCGGCCCGGGCCCGGAAATAATCTACGCTACCCGCCCGGCCCGGCCCGCCACCCCTTTACCTTAGGCCCGAGCCCGACCCGAGCCCGGCTCGAAACCGGCCCGAACCCGGCCCGAGACCAAAAAAATCTATGTTTTTCAGTGTTGAGACGCCCGAGAATAACTCGCTGCACGTTACATGCACACCACCAGAACGCCCGAGCCCGGCCCAGGCCCACGTCAAAAACCCTGAGCCCGGCCCGGGCCCGGGTCAAAAAGCACACGCCGTGCCCGAGCCCGGCCCGAGCCCGTGAAAAAACTGTTCTACGCGGCCCGGCCCGGGCTTTCGGGTAAGCCCGAGCCCGTGCAGTGCTCTAGCGCCGATGTTAAATTCCGTTCAGCTTGAACTGGTTTTCAGGTAGACGGAACAGTTCCAGGTACAAATACGTGCATGTTAGAATGCCTCTGCCAACGCTACGAGTAATGAACGCCATTTTGAAAACTCACTAACTATAACTTTGCTACAGTATCCAGGCACCCTTCATGATGAACAGAAATGATAATAAATTGAAAGCCTACGCGTAAAAGTTTGGTCAAGTTACAAGTAAATTATCGACAGAAGAAACGAAAGCACCGAGCGAAGAGGATACCTGTAAAAACAGACTTTTATACAATGATTAATTTTCTGCCCTCTGTACCGTGAAGGACATCGCCTTGTTAGAATGCCGTGTTCAGCTGGCAGGCGAAACATACGCACAACAACATGAAAGTTCGAAACGGCACCAATAATTTAACACAGAAGAAACAGTAGCTGCGCAACGGCGCGGTGCTAGATGTGTGGAAGAAATGTCGGTTCTACGAATCTAAGAGAGTTTTAGAACTCGGCCCGCTCCGAGCAAAGGTCCTTGTTACTGCTTCTCCCTCTCTGATCTTTATTTGCCCACTGCTGCGAGCCTTCTAATGGCGGAACGTGAGAATCCGCTGATGACATCGCTGGCTCCTCAGTGGTTTGCCCTTTGGTTGTATCTAATTGTGTACTATTGCTTATCGAGAGCCACTGGAACACATAGTGTGGAAAATGGAAGTTTCTGGGGCGGCTCCCAAGGCACCCGGCGCCTCGTGGTCTTCTCTCAAGGGACACTAGAACAAAATAGAAGGGCAATGTGGAATAGTGGTTGGATAGTGCGATTTCGTGCTGCGTTCTATTCATTTGTAGTTGTTTTTCTTATTTTTCAGTAGCACTCAACGGGACGTGACAATGAGGCTAGCATTTTGAGTCTAAGCGAACTTCCTAAATATTTAAGGCGATATTTAATGAAAAGCGCCGTCTTCTTTTAGTGTATTGGTTTGCTAATACTAAAAATAACAATATTTGATATTTTCATTTGTTTAATGCTTAGAGAAAAATCGTAACTATTACAGGTTTGATTCAATTTGCGTGCTTCCCAACGACGGGAGGATTATATATTAAACTGAGTTAACAAAAAATAAAACACCGCTCTTCTTGGCATAGCCAAAAAATCAGTTCCTCTCACTAAAACTTCAAGATTTTCTGTGAGAACATCAGATTTAAATTTAAATGTTTATTTCCTGCTATTAGCTTTAGAATACATGATTACCGGAGATATCCTCTATAGTTTCGTTGTGCTGAATTTAAATGATTAAAATCTACGTCATACGGCTTATATTATAAAAATATTGGTCTTCGTGTGTTTCCAACATCGACAAAGCTAATTAACGACACTTCAGTGTGCAACGGCAGACATTTCTAAAAGCTTCGTCACAGTTTCATTTCTGATTAACTTTCTATACTAAGGGATTTATTCCAGTCGACACGTTTTCAAGGTTATTCTATAACAGCAATATTCAGACTGGATTCGCAAGATTTAGCTTTTTTTTCGTTTTGTAAATTGACGTTATCATGGTTTATTTTGGTACTATTGTTTGTAACTGAGTAGGTAAATGTATATTTGCCCATATGGCGTGATAATTCACAATTGGCGCCATTTCTCCGTCATGGTTATCGAATTGAAGATGAAATTCATTTGTTCCCTTGTTTTGTATTTTTACCTAATTATGAGAGGAACCCGGTGAATCAATTAGCAGAGTTTTAGTTTCCGAAGAACATAAACCTTTGGCACCCGGTGCTACAGCAGTCAAACTTGCTGTCGTGAAAACAGAGTGTGACGAAGTCGAGGTTTGTCATGAGTAAGACAGACCAAGCATAATTATCAACTGTGCAAAAAAAAAAAAAGACAGAAACATCATGAAAATAGTCGACGCATCAGCCCAGCACTGCAAAACTAGCTGCAGTTTCGGCGCTTTTCATTTTGATTTTCTTAACTATCTAAACGCCTTGTTTCTGCGAGGCTTTCCAATTAGAGACGTCTGCGCTGCTCAGATCATAGTGTTTAACGGTCATCTTACACCAGTTTCAACACAGTCTATAATGCAGCCGTCGGTCAAGGTAAAGACATTATGTCCAATACTGGACGGTCCATTGTTGCCGCTATCAGCAATAAAGAACAGCCATACGCTCCCTTTGCAGCGTAGCTGTGATGACGATGCTCGTAGGTGCTGCGTCAGTGTCGATCAAAGGCATCACATGAACTGATGTTTGTCCCTACGTCGTTTGTGTAGTGATACAGCCAGCAAACAAAAATGTTGTGGTTGTGTATGGGATGAGCATAGTGACCCGAGAACATTACGAAGCACTGAGTCTGGAACCAAGTGTCCTACGTCTACAGTTTTTTATTGTTAGAATGGTGCTTTCTTTTCGATAGAAACACATAGAAAAAGGAAGAAAAACGAATGGGCCGGGATCGCCGACACTACTGTTTCACTAATGCGACAAGAAACGAGCGGGGCAGAACTCCCATTTCTTAAGCCCCACATAATACCATTAGACAGCCGAGAGAAAAAAAAGAGCCAAAGAAGCAAACGTTGCACATCCTTTGCTACTTTTTGTTTACATAACGGCCTTTGTAAGGATAACGCAATTATAGACCACGCCGTTTTTCTTTATACATTTACACCCCAAACTGACGGAAACTCTGCTCAGAAGCTGTACGACGTAACGTAGCGTGATGGTTGCTGCCATGTTATGGTTGGTTTGCGTGACACTGATCTCGTCATCTTCCGGTGGAACTGTCGCAGCGGTCAGATGCGTTCACAATGGTGCGGCCATAGCGTAAATGAAAACAGCGTTTCAGGCTGCTCCACAAGTAAGAGAGAAGGAAAATGCGGTTCCACTTTAAGTGGCTGCAGTTTTTTTCTCCTCCAATGACAGCGAACAAATAAGAAGTTCCAAGTAAATAAGAGTGACAAAGTCGGCATTGTACTCTAAGTGTACATGCAGATAGAATAAAATAATATCACGTTTTATGCACCAAATGTTCCCTTGTGCTTGACAAGCACTGACAAGCGCTTCAATAGCGGATTGTAAAGACAAGAATTACGTTTTATATCAAGTTGTTGCTGTTACAAAGCATCCAGAAAGGGACAGATGGTGCCTCTCCTGACCATGCGGATCATTCAATTTAACAGGCAATTATCTGTGTCGGTGGCAGTGCAGACAGTTGCCTTCCGCTGCTCATCTTCTCTTACACGCAGCGTTTTGCAATCCTTCGTTGGGCTCCCGGCGCCCAGCTGTTGTCACTGGTGCCCTCCTAGTAACCATTATACGTCTAGGTGGGATGCGTCGCGTACAACTTTTCTTTTTGGCCTGGCTTAACTAAATGCATTTTCGGTTGGTCACTGTGATCCTCCGAATCCGAGCTGACCGATTCCGGAGGTACTCTGGCTCCAAGTAGGATATACAATGTATATTGCGCCAACCAAACAGCTGGCTGCTTTTTGGAGCAGTGAGAGGATAGCTTCTAATAACGCGGCCAGCGCCCCCACCACCATCGCCGGTGTATGGGGAAAAAGCGCTGAGCTCACACAAAGCGCCCCTTGAGGACATCGCGCCCATTGTTCAGTCATACAAACAAATCCCTATATAGCGGCGGCATACGGTGGGCGACGTGTAAAACTGGTAAAAAAAGTTTGAAGGCCGTCATTATCCCTGCGTGGGTAACTGCCACAACTATTAAAACCGTAATATAGCCCTATAATTTTAATATTTTTCGTGAAAACTACGATCATGAGCGACGACAACACTGGATTCAGGCAGGCGCGATCGCACGCTGTTTAATATTCAACTATTTCTACAGCTTCTCCGGCATATGATATCCGTCTACATTTGATTTTATTGAAAGCGAAAATGGCAATGCTTCTATAAAAAATGTATACATGTTCTTAGTGCAAGATCGCATATATACAGATGGCATTTTTTCGGAAGCGCGAATATTAGTGCCAGCCGGCGTGTAAATTCCCACTGGGTTTCCAGCAGTGCATGGTGTCTTATGATACAATGAAAAAGCAGAAAATGAGAATGCTAAGGATAAACTCTCACAGCGAACATATACCATGAACACCTCGTGTTTAATGCAGAAATTAGCGCATCGACGCTGCACCGGCGCCATGCTGCTACCGGCGACACAAACATTGGCTAAGCTGCTTCTATTCCAGGCAAAATGATGTCCGCTATAGAGTAAAGTGACGCGTATATATTGTTCATTTTATTAAAAGAACCCATGTCCATGATTAAACGTTTAAACGAGAGTTCCGGTACAAGTCAAGTTCAGCTGCAGTGCATGGCTATACCGACGGTGCACTGCGAACAGTTCGGCTCTGATGCTATAGCATTGCATTTATAAGGATCATTTTTTTTCCTGTGAAATTATTGCGAGGAGAGGGTAAAGCAGCAGGAACGGTAACAAAAGATTGCTGCTTGGGCGCGTCGGTGGCTCATTCTGAAGCGCCGCCAGCTACAGATTCGAAGTGAACAGTAAAAGGCCTAGCGACGATATAGGTGGCGAGCGCTCAGCGGCGGCGAGGCTGCCGGCGGCGCCAGAGCGTAGCCGCGACCACTCCTCTGTCGCTGAATGAGCACGCCGCTGTGCCACAGGGAGATCTAGCAAAGAGATCCTCTGCGTGACAGGGAGATCTCATCGTTTTTCAGCAAGACCACCGTCGGGCGGTGGTCCGCGAACATGCTAACGGCGTGCGGCGAGTTGCCGTGTCGCTAACGTGGACGCGCTTTCAATTCCGGCGCCATGGACACCATAAGTAGCTCCAAGGAAATCAACGTCACTCAGCTTACGAAGGAATTAACTGCCTCTATTTGCGTATGGAATATGCAGAAATGGAGCATGGTGATCGCTTGCTTGAATTCCGACGGCGTTTATAGCTTCCTCACTCAATCGTAAATTGTATTTCTCTGAAACCCCCAACCGTCGTAGTCAGGTATGGTCTTCTGAACCTAGATAACAATTTACTGTATGCAATCCTCGCCCTTCTCGAGTTATTTTGCATCAGAAGGTCTTCCGGTGAGCCGACACTTTCGAAACCGTACCGCAACACGATCGGCGGTGTTCGCTTGCAACTGCTGGTGCATGCATGGCTCTCATGTGCCCGGGTTCCTAAGGGACATAGTAGGGGGTTGCATAGAGACACCACCCACTCCTCCGAGCCCTTATCACACCAACGAGCTTTGGGAGAGAGCTTTGGCCAGCTCCCGCCTCGACGATCAGCAACGGCTGATTGCGAGGGCCCAAGACGCGGCCCGAGCTAAAGAAATTCTGGAATGAGGATGCCTCTCCAAGGCTGCATTTACCTAATAAAGATGTTTATTCTCTCTCTCATGCACTTTTCTGCGCAAGACAATTCTAGGGCATTTCTCACAAGGAAATTAGTCCTCGATGATTGGAGCCTCTTCACTGTTTTAAATATTCACGCTGAGAGAAACGACGAACAAAAAAATGTCACAGTTTCGCCCTAAGGGCGAAGCAATGAATGCGATAGCAACACAGCAATGTCATACGAAGTAAGGTGAGCGGCTTTGGTAGCAATATGAATTGTAGTAAACATGAGCTGATTAAGTAAGCAGGTGTGCTGCGGCGTAAGTAGACCGACATGAAGAGAGACTCGGTGACCACGAGAAGGCGCGTGTGAAACGGTGGTGTTGATGAGAAGCGCTTCCCGTGGGCAGCGCGTGCGAAGGGACACACCTGTAGCGCTGCACTGCCGATCCGGGCAGCATTGCATGTGTAGCGTGCGTTGGAAAATGTGGCCCGACTATGACTAACTGAATGAACAAGCGTGGTGTGAGCGCGCACAAACAAACACGAATAGATCACACTGAATGACTGCAGACAACGACTGTCAAAACGCTGGCAGCAAGCATACGCCGCAGGGGCGAAGGTACGTGCGGTCTATCGCTTCAACGGAAACTGAGCGGCGAATGCACGGCGCATAAAGGTCAGAGCCGTGTGGAGATAAGCGACGGTGCGAGTGAGCGACGAACGCGGTTGTTGGCAGAGTAGAAGTGCGCCCCCCCCCCCCCCCCCCGCCCCCGCTCCCTCCGGCGCTGGCTTCCCGCTTCATTGCTTGCGCGTGGTAGATTGAGTGCGTTCGCTCTCCGTGACAGCGCGCGTCCCCGCACGCTTCCGCTCGGGCATACGGCGCGCGGCGAAGATTTTATCTATAGAGAACCTCACGGCGACGGCGACGACGGCGACGGCGACGAAGACGGCGACGCCGACGGCAGAAATCCGGTTGAAGTGTCCATATAATTGCTATCGCAATAAAAGGAGGCCAAGCTCGCTAAGGTTACAGTTTCGCAAAACGTAAAGCAACGTGTTCCCGGCAGCCCCGCGTTCGTTTGGGAAAGTGAAAGTTGCGGCACTTTCTCACTTACGGCGCTGAGGGCCGTTTTTCACTAGCGCCCCCTGGGCAGCGCTGGTTTCCCATAGGCGTGAAACAGGGCGGCAATCGCAGCGTACGTGCATGATAGCCGTCGTCGGCGTGAACGGAGCGGAAGCCCCGTTCGCTGCTCCGAGGACGATGCTGGGAGTGCCTCTCTGGGCTCCGATCTAGAGTCGGGTGATCGAAAAGGACCATCCGAATGTAGCTGGAGCACCTCTTTTTTTGGGACCATGTATATAACAAGATCGGCCTTTTGGGAGTACTTTAGAACACTCGAAAATGACCATACTAATACGCCGTAAGTGAATGTTACTTTTACCTACGCTCTATACCAATCTTTATAGCAGTGTTTAATATTGAGCACTTACTCTCTACCAGTTGCCCTTGAAATGTACGCGTACCATTCGCATAAGTTTGAACGACAAATATGAAGTGTCAAACTCGAGAGATCAGATAAAATTCGCTGAACCGTCGAAACTTATCCGCAAGAAGAGAGTGAGGGATATCCGAAATTATAACGTGAGAAATATTAAGGAAGCAGTAAAATATGGACGCAGCATGAAATCAGTGAGACTTGGCATTGGACAAGGAAAAATGTATACACTGAAAGATAAGCAGGGTAATATCATCAGCAATTTCCGCTGCAAGTCGCTGCAAGTGAAAGCAGTGGAAGAATTCTATACTGACCTGTACAGTGACCAGAGTAGCGAAGGTACTTTCATTCGAAGTAGTGATGAACATGATACACAGGCTCTTTCTATAACTAGCGATAAAGTTAGAAGGGCCTTGAAAGACATTACCATGGAAAAGCTGCTGGAGAAGACGGAATAACAGTCGATTTAATCAAAGATGGGGGTGATATCATGCTTGAAAATATTGTGGCCCTTCATATACAATGCCTCACGACTTCAAGTGTACCAGAAAGCTGGAAGAACGCCAACATTATACTAATTCATGAAAAATTATAGGCCCATTAGCTTGCTTTAAGTATTGTATGGAATATTCATCAAGATAATTTTTAATAGCACCAGGACAACACTCTGCTTAAGTCAACCAATAGAACAGGCTGGCTTCACGAAGGGATATTCTACGATGGGTCATATCCATGTCATCAGTCAGGTAATCGATAAATATGCGGAGTACAATCAACCTCCATATGGCTTTCATACACTATGAAAAGGCATTTGATTTGGTAGAGTTACCAGCAGTCATAGAGGCATTGCGTAATCAAGGAGTACAGGAGGCATACGTGAATATCTTGGCAAATATCTACAAAGATTCCACAGCAACCTTGGTTTTCCACAAGAAAAGTAGAAAGTTACCAATCAAGAAAGGGGTCAGACAAGGAGACACAATCTCGCCAATGCTATTTAGTGCATGCTTAGAAGAAATATTCAAGCTCTTAGACTGGGAAGGCTTAGGAGTGAGGATCAACGGCGAATATCTCAGCACCCTTCGGTTTGCAGATGACGTCCTATTCAGCAACAATGGGGACGAATTACAGCAAATGATTGAGGATCTTAACCGAGAAAGTGTAAGAGTGGGGTTGAAGATTAATATGCAGAGGACAAACATAATGTTTAATAGCCTGGCAAGGGAACAAGAATTCAGGATCGCTAGTCAGCATCTAGATTCTGTAAAGGAGTACGTTTATCTAGGTCAAATACTCACAGGGGACCCTGATCATGAGAAAGAAATGTACAGAAGAATAAAATTGGTTTGGAGTGCATACGGCAGGCATTGCCAAATCCTGACAGGGAGCTTACCACTGTCGTTGAAAAGAAAAGTGTACAGTCATTGCATTCTACCGGTGCTAACATACGGGGCAGAAACTTGGATTTTAACAAAGAAGCTCGAGAACAATTAAGGACCGCACAAAGAGCGACGTAACGAAAAATGTTAAGCCTAACGTTAAGAGACAGGAAGAGAGCGGTGTGGATCAGAGAACAAACGGGGATAGGCAATGTTCTAGTTGACATTAGGCGGAAAAAATGGAGCTGAAAAAGCCATGCAATGAGTAGGATGGCTAACCGGTGGACCGTTAGAGTTACAGAATGGATACCAAGAGAAGGGAAGCGCAGTCGAGGACGGCAGAAAAATAGGTGGGGCGATGAAGTTGGGAAATTCGCATGCGCAAGTTGGAATCAGGTAGCGCAAGACAGGGGTAATTGGAGATCGCAGGGAGACGCCTTCGTCCTGCAGTGGACGTAAATATAGGCTGATGATGATGATGATCAATAAAAATATCAGTAGCCCCTTCCCTGTAGAGGAGATGGGGTAAGCGAAGGTTGTCATGCGTTGTTTCTTCGGTGTTCGTCCGAACGAATTGCACTGACGAGTACCACGTTGTGCTCCACCCACAACTGGTCACACGCACTGCAGCTGGCTACGAAGTTCCGGTTGAGAAACTCACGTTGAAACCTGACAAGTTGTGCGTTTGCGTTTCCAAGGCGTGCACCAACGTTGTCGGGTTCCTGGAGGGCTAGACGACGCTGACGTTTGTCCTCAACATCGCGCTCCCTCAACTTGGGGTCCGCGGCTCTTCGCTGACATTTCGCCTGGGCTTCCGAAGCCCTGACGCTAGAATCGGCACGTTGATGACGAGCCCTTTCCCAAGCGCTTTAATTCTGGATGGATTTCCATGAAATTCCGTCAAAATTAAATGTTATGTTACGTAAGACAATGAATGGCTCATACCACCTTAAGCAACGGCTCATACTCCCGTAAACGCGGCCTCCCCATTACGACGACATAAGAGAACTGAAATTCTACGCTTGAATGATTAGCGGCGACGCAGTCAGCAGTGGAAGCAGACGATGACGACGAACGCGGGAGCAGTGGCACAAGCGCGTCCCGAGCACGAGCCACCTGTGCAGCTCTGAGAGCAGATGGTTTTGTAGCGTTACATCGCTGGCGCAGGCTATCGTATACATGCTTCGCTTGACAAAGAGTATCCAAGGTCGATTCACATAGGTCGCGAATCTTCGGGCGAAAAGCGGTTCAGAACGAATTGTCACCGACATCATCAAGGGTGGCTATGGGAGCAGCGATTGAAGCGCGACTATGTTTGGAGGGAACAAACACTGGGAAAGAAAAAAAAGCGTTTTATAAATAAAGAGGGACACAGTTAGATTCATTCAACGAAAATAAGGTTCCTAATCAATTTTATATACACATGGCGAGAAGAGACAATTCTGTTTTACATAATCATTATCAATAAATACCTTTTTTCAGCGCGCACCGTAAGAGCGCCCACCGATAGCGGCGGGCGCCGCTATCACTTGGAATGCAATGTAGCTCTTGTGTGCAGAAAGGCGCGCTCGTAAAGTTCACCTGTCACAATACGCCCCCCTCACATGTTGTGTTGTTTTGCTTGCCGACGTTTGCCTAAATTTGGTGACGCGGGTAGTTTCATTGTTTCTTAACCTATTCAGTCAAAAGCAGTAAGTTGCGACCACCAAGTACATGTTTAATTTAGTTGTTTCCGTGCGACAGCGCTGGCCGACGGGCTTGGCGTCCGACGAAAGGACGAGAATTCTACGCCCAAAGCGTTCATCGGCCTCCAAAGAAAGTATGTTCTGTGCAGGGATGCGATTTCGACACCCATACGGCTGACCTTTTCCTGCATCGCTTTCCGCGCTGAAAGCTCGGAACGCCCACCAAGTCGTATGGCGGGGCATTTGTAATGGCAGGCCTCCGAAAACAAATTTCGCGCCTTTGAGAACAAAATGACGTCACTTCTGTTTTAACGATATGACGTCACATTACTTTATCTTCCGCCGGAAGTGTTCCCTCCTCACACAGATGGCGCTAAGCCCCATGAACCGCCGATGAACCGCCATGTTTTGAACGTATGGGCTTCTATGGAAGCTTCGCTACCAGGTATATCTACCTTGGAGAATCTTTGCCCGACTTGCAATACTTTTGTATAGCAGCCTTGAATATATATAAATAAATTCATAACACCATGAAAACGAGGATCAAATTCTTTGATCAAAATTATTATAACCAAACGTTACTAGCTAACATCCCATTTTGTTTCCCCGCTTGAAGACAGCAAACGTAAGTGGCATTCTTTAGAATGCAAAAGAACGAACGTGGTTAGTATACGCTTTGGATTTGCAGCTGCATGTGCTGATATGAGTTATGCGCTTACTTTCCACAGTGCTACAAAAGACGCGCTCACACCATCGCGATTATATCACACTTCTTTTGATCGAGAAGGCAGCCGTCTTTCGGTCTTTTGTTGCCTTCTTTGTGCCAAAGGTGGTGTTGGAAGAGGGCTACATTTTTCTGCATTGTGCCCCGTGGTCCTCGCAGGGGCGAACTGTGGCCAGATCGATGAAGCTTTGCCGGCAAACTTCGCGAATCGGAGACAAAATTGACGACCAGCTTGCCACTGCCGCAGATCGGGAAGGAAGAAAGAGTTTCTTCGGTCGTTTCTATTCTGTTTCCTGGTGACTTTCATGTCCGATTTCTCGCTTACGTTTTCTCGTATTTCTAGTCTTACACGAGTGGTGCCTTTGTGCCATTTTGATGTTTCGCAATCGGTTCTGCCTCACACATCTTTCCTCTGCTTGATCATCCGCGTCTCTAGTAGAGAGATGCATTTTTGTTTCCGTTGAAAGAAGGTAGCGACATTCCGACATTTCATTTTGTGAGCCGTTAGTTAATATATACATATTTAAGCAGTTTCTTTAGCACGTTACTTCGCTTGCGCAGAACTATAGTACATTTGAAGCGGTAAAAACTTTAGTACTATTTTGCCTTTATTTTTATTGCCATATTGTTTGCTGCTCTTAGTCCTCTGTAGTGGGTGGCTGCAGAAGAGGACTACAAAGAACGACTGTAGATTTTTGGTCCACTTCCTGTGAGCTGTTGTGAGTATTTAACGCACGGGTTAACACACGGGTTAACATGCGAATTCTTGTCGGGTCCTCATTGTTCATTTGTTTTTCATCGAATGAGTTTGCACTCTAGCCTGTCAATATATGTGCAGACGCAGGAGCATAAGTATACAGGCACTGCTTCTAACAGTCATGTGAACGAGCACCCGATTCGGCGGAGTAAAGTTGTTGGTGCAACACCAGATGCTACCTTTTGTCCACCGGCAGAATGGTGGCAGGCGTCTCTCGATGACTCTGAACCCAAGTAGCGAGCGAGAAAAGGAGGCGAGGGAGTGGATTTGCGTTCACCTAAGGCACAAAGTTTCAGTAATGTTGTTTATTGCTTCAGTAATGTTGGTATAAAGAGGCAAACTTTAGGAGAAGTACTCATTACGGTGAAACTCGTGGCTTATAGAATGTAAGCTATGAATATCTCCGCACAAAATAATATATAACGAAGCACTACAAACCTGAGCAACATAATTTTTTTTCAAATTTAGTAATTCGCATGAATACAACAACTGCCTATAATGAAAACTATTTGTACACGTGTTTGCGCCACGAGACATTTTTGAAGAAACACCGTGCGGTGCGGCAGCTGAATATACGTAGTGTTCAGGTGGGGCTCGCTCACGTAAAGTTTACCGAGCCCCTGATTGCGAACTGAAACATATTCACCAGAATTTGAATGACTTGTTTGCACGAACTTAACGGATATCCACGTAAGAGAATGCGAAAGAACCTACGTGAAGCGTGAGCAAAAAAATTACAATAAAATATAATAAAAAGTGAAGTAATTTTGGTGTATATGAAGCTGGGACAAGTAAAAGAGTAAATTATATGACTGATGGATTTGACAGGCTCTAAAAATGAAGAAATGAAGCCTTATTTACTGCTTAAAACGCAGACAGCAACCAAAACAAGAAACAAAAAGTCATAATGTCATGGAACGGCCTTGCTACAAGTGAGAGATCGTGCCATATAATAAGCATATTTCTCTTCCATATAGGCCTCTTTCAAAGGAATTCTCTCGCTGTTGTTTTATACAGCCGCTATTCTACGCTAATTTTTCAACTACGTGTGCGAAAGAAGCTCTGTTTATGAATAACATGTACACTGGGAAGCGACACGCAGTATTCAGATGATACTCGGAGCTTTTAAGTTAGGAGAGTGCTTCCTTGCTTCGGACATAAAAACCACACAGGGCTTGCTAACGAGTCCCTCGCACTCACAACGGCACTCCGACGCGCAAAAGCATCAGAACATTACTGCCCAAGATACTTTAGGCTCAAGCCATCACATGTATGTATAGTGTGGTTCAGTTTTAAAGGGAACACATAGATGTAGACCATGAGAGAATTTTCCTCTTTGGCAAGTGTACTATTGTCCGGCTTTGTAGCATATGACCTTTGATTAGCGGTACTGGGTCCTTCCTACACATCTGTGAAGTGTATCTATATAGCGTTAGCGGGAACTTGAAGCTAGAGCGTGAACAATGTGAGAGACACATGTTAGAGTGTTTCCTTTGACAGTTGACGGCACTTTAAGTACAGACGAACAAGTAAAATTTTTATCGTCGTGAGGAGGACCAAAATCGCCATAATATTGTTGAGTTCAAAGATGCCCCATATGACGTGGTAAAGTGACTATATGCAACATTTATGTCAAACATGTGGCGTAAGGGAATGTGTTTCCAGGATGAGTGGTGAAATACGTGAAGCTATTGCTTTTGGATGGGAGATAATGTGACGTCTCAACGGAAGAATAAATTTTCGGCGCGAACATAGCAGAAGGACCTTGTATGCTTCGCCTTTCTTCCGGATGATTTATGCGTGAAACAACATTTTCCTTCACCGGTAACACCATACGTGCGTACGACGTGTTTAATAAAATTAATCAGATGACACAATTAAAGCACTTCTCACTCAGAAAAAAAAAGGTCAGAAATTAATCGTGCCTACACATATTTTGGCAGAGTGCCTTCGGTTGTTCAAGTGACGTGACTCGTAAAGAGGCAAAGCCAGTTCGTAACGATCATTTATGTTCCCCGTAGACTGCATGATTTATTCGTCTACAAGCTTCTCACCCAACGGCGCGTAAATGCAGTGTGCGGCGTGTGTGGGCGACTCCCGCTTCCCGCTTTGCAATAAAACAAAAGAGACCGACGAACGCCGCTCTCAAACAGGGTGTGGCGCAAGTGTCGCTTCTGCGAAGGTGCTGAGCGCGCCTGCACGTCATCAAAGATGGAAGCCGTACAGGAGGTGCTGCGAGCACTCGGGGTAACTGACCCTTTATTTTGCGCTCAGCCAAAATGCATAGAACACAGTGGGTATAGGGACCAAAGTAGACACGTAGCAATGGAGATCTCTCCGCAGAATGAGGCTCGAAGGCGAGCAAGCACCTTCCCTGGCTGGCGAAAAGAGCACGTTGGCGAACCTTTCCGCGATGCCTGTCCCTAGTCTATGCGCCCAGGGCAATGTAGCCTGAGGAATTCGCTGTTGGTGCTAGGTGAGTCGTATCCCAAGTGACCGAACATTCGATTTAAAGGCAATTACATTCAGTCTTCCACTGATTAGATAAGTGTAAAAATGGTGTCCTATGTTTAAGATGCCACTAATGCTAAAAATCGAAACAAACTTTCTATATTTATTGGGTGTACGTTACGGCAGGAAATGCACTATTCTTACTAGAATTGAGGTCATTAACTTCCCAGATGCCGCCCACCTTTTCTTTTCGTACGGGCGCATATAACAAATGCCACTTTGCCCCATCAAAAACCCATAAGATGAACTACAACGAGTGTGAATTACTGAGTTTTAAATGAGAACGCTTTAGACAGCGGTGATAACATGTTTTTTTAACACAGAGCTAAACCTTTAAAAGACAGAATATTTTACTTGACACGATTTACTTGGTTACGAGGTATACTTGACTAGAACAAAACTCACAGCGCGTATACCAATATGGTCAGCGTTCGGAAAAAGCTCGAATAAATCAAAGAAAGAATTTGTTGCGGTTCGTAAGTTGTGGTAACGTGCCCACCCGGGCCATGCACGCATTGTATGGCAGGGCTCCGCAGCGAAATGGATGCGACGCGGTCGTGGGTTTGACAGGAGAAAGGGTCGCGTCAGCCAGCAGCAGTCGAGCCATTTTGACGACTAAGCAGTTCGCGATAAAAGTGACCTTTAAGTGAACCCCAGGTGGTAATAGAAACACCATTATAAAAAAATAGCAGGGAGAGTTAACTTACGAGAGCCGTTTAGCTTACTGTTATTGAAAAACAAAATAAATTGTGGCATTGCAAATGGCCGCTAGGATATTTTCTTGTGTTTTGACAGTGAATGTCTGGGAATAATAAAGGTCTCTACTGTTGACACTCGGACATGTATTTGAGTTCTGAAGTGTAAAAATTTGAGCAGCGACGAAGAGTAAGCCAAGAAAAGTGAAGATTACACAAATAGGAGAATATTCTTCGGGAAAGTGAAATTGTTGTGTTCGTAACTCGTAGAAGTATCCAATTTTAGTAAAAACCTAACGTCAGAGTTTCGGTAACCCTCATTTTAAGTACTATGAAGACGTCCTTCATGCAGGAACTAGGAAACTAGGCTATTGGTAAAACTATCGTTATATTAGTTTAATAATGTGTGTATATAAAGCATTATTTATGCAGAATCTAAAAATCAAGCACGCAGTTTTTTCATATATGACCAAAAATGAATTAAATGTTTTGAAGTGGCCCTTCATGTACCTGCGTGCCACCAAACAGGCGCGTGAAATAAAACATCATTGTGTTCCTGACAAGCAAATAACTCCGGCTTCTTGATAAAAAAAAATTCACGTGTAGTTAGAATTATTACCTTGAAGGAACTTGTAGTGCTTTCACGTGTGCTCCGTTGGACATTGTTTCTAAAAATTAAGTTATTTGTTAGTCCAGCAGCCTTTCTGTTCCTTTCTCTGTATCTTGCCTTACGATTTTTTCTGGTTTTCTTCTCCGCCTACACTTACAAGGTATCACTGTAAGGCTCACATGATACCGACATAATACAGGCTTCATGAATTGCATTCACCAAAGTATAGGAATATCTTCAAGAGCGGTTCATCAGACACGCTGATAGTAAATTGAAAGGATGATTAGTATGCTCCTTATAATTTTCTTTTCAAGGCGCGCTAAAACAACGCTTACGCAAAGACATACCCCGTGGTTTTTGCAGCGGTTGTTTACCGCATTTATGCTGCGTACACATTAAAGCAGCCTTTGTTTTTCCATGATTAATCCCTCGCTGATTTCTTCATGGCAAAGCAAGTGTGTATGTCAGAGCTTCTGTTTATTATTATGATTCCCTAACCCCGTCTCGATCCCACAGTTGCCTGATTGTGGTTGATAAGCGATCATAAAAAAACGAAAAAAATTTGGAAGATGACAACTCAACGGAAATACGAAAATGACTAGCACCCTGAGAATTTAGGAAAACTTAGATGGCCAATTAAGAAAGGGGAGAGAGAATGTATAATTGAGCAAAATTGTTAAGCCATGGTCTCTGAAGCATCACACAAGCCATTTGTGCGTAAGATAAAGATTTAAAGCGTAGCTGACCTTTCTAAGTTAGAGTTGCATGCCTGTTCTCGATGAATTTTACACTTTTTTTATATCGCAGCTGTTGCGCGTCAACCAAGATGTTTTATATATCATATTGGGCTTGCTTCCTTTCCTTAAATAAAGCTGCCACTGCATGCGTCCAATATAACTTGAAGCATTAGGAGTACGTCCAACCATTGTTATTCTGCTAGTGTCCCATTCGCAGAACATTTTTTTGTGCTTCTCTTGGTATAAAACCCAAACGCTGTTTTCTACACTTTTGTAACTCTTTAACAGCAACCTTAGGTTGAAGTATGGCAGCCTACGCTTATCTTCTTTCTCTTTTTTTTTTCAATGGAGACATGGTATCTTTTTATCATGAATGTGTACGTTTAAAGCGATTTCCTCACGAAGCACAGGGTATCCGAGCCATCTTTTCAAAGCTCTTTTAATGACTTTGCGCAAAGCTATTCTGCTGCGGTGAACCGTTATGTCCGGATGTCCTATTCTGCGCTGAACTCCATAGCAAACGCAGCTTTATAATGCCTTTCTTTTGGGACTTCGCGAAAGAATGGGAGATCAATTTAAATCAAAATAAATAAATATAGGGGAAACCAGCATTAACACCCACAAAAAAAAAAAGGAAAAAGTGGGTGTGAGCCGAAAAACTGCGCGTAAGACTGCCTAACATAAAAAGAACGTGCGGGATGGTAGTGCATGGGGTCATTTAGGAAGAGTAATATAAGCAGCACGAAATGCAGAGAGCTTGCTAAAAAAGCAGCAAATGTGGAGACAAAAAATTGGCTTTAAACGTGCTGAGAAAACTGATCACGGGGGAAACATTATATTAGTCATAAAGCACGGGGAAATCTTATGCTACGCAATTCTGCCTTGTGCTAAGTGGGGCTCTCGGTGGAAAGGCTAGCCGTGTTGCTGGTATTCGGTAAATTGTCTATGTTGAAAACGTACAAAAACATGCTTGGCTGAAAAAAATTACGGTTGCGCCAAACGTGATGCGTACAGCAGTCAGCCAGATAAGAAGACCAATGAAAATGGAGACGACCTGGGGCAATCACCATTTTAGGTACAGTTTTCTGTCATCTTTACAACTTTGGATGAAGCCTTGAAGTCTTAACTGAAGCACTCCAAATATTTATATAATATACAGGAACTAACGCAGCCAAACATGAAGGAAAGAATGGTGCGATAGAAATCTTGGCGCTTATTTGGAGCGTTAGTAATCCGATGCACCAAAGTTTTGCTAGCGCTGTTCTACATTTGAACTAACCTAACGGGGTACATAAGAGCCTTCCTTTGCAATGACACTTTCTTAACCATAGATATAAATGTATTTAGCTTTGGTCTGTCAAGCTAGGGATTGCGTCAGTATTTTCGTCTAAGCCGTTTTTGGAAACTGGCGTCGCTTTCGTAGCTTAGAATGCAGGGGTGTCTGTCAAACTCATCCTTGAAACTCGGGAAACTCATTTTCTTGAAAGACAACATGAGCCCTTTGCATCCTGAAGCGCAAGACTTAGTAGCACAGAGCCATCGATAAAAGAAAATCATCGCGAACGTACCAAAAGAACAGGACGAACGTTCTCACTTTAGGAAGCATGCACGCAGACTCACTCACGAACATGCACCGTAGCCGTGCAACAAAAATACAAATGAATTCAAAAAGAAATATGTCGAAATAAGGCTACTCACAGGAATTCTAACGACCATATGCGATAATATTGTGTAACCGTCGCTTATAACTATGTAAGTGACTGCGATAGCAGTGATGTTGCTACAGGTGGAGCTTATGCGTCACCATGAGTACAGATCAATTCAATCTCCTCAGAGAGAGAGAGAGCACGGAGAGGAAAGGCAGGGAGGTCAACCAGACAAGTATCCGGTTTGCTACCCTACACTAGGGGTAAGGAAAAGGGGGAATAGACAGAGAAAAAGAGGGAGAGAGGGAGTATTGAGTACACGTGGCACGATACAAAGACACTATAAGCGCTCTCTTTAACCGGTGCACTTCAAGTAGTATACTAGTGCCCGAATCGCTTTTTGTACCAGTGACGGGTGTACGATCCGAGTATCTTTGATTCAGAGAACGGTATCGAGTCCAGTCGGTTTAAAGTTGTCCTGAGAGAGAGGCGTTGTATACGTCGTAGCGAGGACAGTACACAATAGGTGCTCGATCGTTTCCTCGAACCTACAGGAGTCGTACATTGGGTTCTCGGCAATTCCCATACGATATGAGTAAGCGTTCGTGAACGCCACTCCCAGTCACCAGCGGTACAGCAAAGTTGTCTCGCCTCGTCACCGCGGGAAAGGCTAGATGGCAGTTGCAGCTGTAGGAAAGAGTCTTACTTTTTCAATTCAATTCAATATATTATTCAATATATTATTATTATTATTATTATTATTATTATTATTATTATTATTATTATTATTATTATTATTATTATTATTATTATTAATATTATTCAATTCAAACGCAAAAAGTCATAGGCTTTCTGGAGTTCAAGTGCCTTCAATTGCTATGACTTTTTGCGTCCAAGCAGGCGTAGTTCCCTGGCAGTGTCCGTCCTCGCCAAAGGTATTGGATGCGTCTGGGTGTTTTCGTGGGCAGACCGCGCAGCCCTGTCAGTAAAGTCGTTGCCGACGATGCCACAGTGAGCAGGAATCCACTGAAAGATTATGTTGTGCCCTGTTTCCAGAGCATGGTGTTGTACTTCCCTGATGTCGGATATCATCTGCTCGTAAGTTTTGTGATGTAAGGCAGGCTTGATACTGTGAAGAGCTGCCTTAGAGTCATAAAATATGATCCATTTCTGTACTGGCTCTTTGGTGACGTAGGTCACAGCTGCATGGAGGGCTGCAAGTTCTGCCGACGAAGATGTAGTCATATGTGACAATTTGAATTTAACTGTAACCTGCTTGGCTGGAACGGCGAATGCGGCAGTCGACCTGATAGGTGAGGTCGCACCGTCGGCTCATATATATATATATATATATATATATATATATATATATATATATATGTGTGTGTGTGTGTGTGTGTGTGTGTGTGTGCGTGTGTGTGTGTGTGCAGTCATGATATGTCTGGTGCAGTAATAAGAGCGTGAGTTGCTTCAAAGCCGGCGACGGATGATTGGCCTTCTTGGTAATTCCGGGAATCGTAAAATTCACTTGAGGCTGTCGCAAGTACCACATTGGAGATGAAGGCTTCGTCGCTGGTGTATAAGATGACGGTATGCACTCTTGATGTGCGCTAATCACATTTGAAAAGGTCGCTTGAGGTCTCTCGGCTGGTAGGGAAGCTAGGTGATGGTCGGGGATCCTTGACAGATGACGAATGTGCGCTCTGAGGGAGCCGACAGCTACGTGTGTCTGGATCGTATGGTCTCTCGAGATGGCTATTGTTGCTGTTGTTGAGGTGCATCGAGGCAGCCCTAAACACGTGCGTAGGGCTTGACCTTGTATGCTCTCCAGAGTGCGAATCTTCGTCTTGCATGTATGCGACAAAACTGGCAGACTGTAATGGAGGAGTCCCAGCAAGAGTATCCTGTGCAGCTGCAGCATAGAAATCACTGGTGTACCCCAGGTTTTCCCGCAGAGAAACTTTAAGACCTGAGCAATAGTAAATAACTTCTTCAGATAGACGCAGTGAGTGGTCCATGAGAGGTTGCTGTCGATGATGACACCCAGAAAGCGATGCGTCTTAACATATGACACAGCTTGACCGTTGATTGAAACGGGTACATTGAAATTTGTTTGCGCGAAAAGCCAACCAATACGCACTTTTCGCTAGACACACTGAGACTTTGTTCTCGTAGATAAAACGCCGTCATGGTTGCCACCCGCTGACGCCTGGCTCGCAGCACCTGAGGGAGCGTCACCGCAGAGGCCCAGATGCAAATGTCGTCGGTGTATATGGAGACATGAACTGTCCACGGTAAATAATCCACAAGTCCTACCAAGGTGAGGTTGAACAATACAGGGCTTTATGAAACATCGTTCCAGAGCACAATTAAACACGGACGAGATGAGAAAGACCGCACAAACGCCAGTTTCTTTCTCTTCTTTTCCATGTTTAATTGTGCGCTGGAACGATGTTTCATAATGCTAATCACAACCAAGTAGCCCAGCTGTCCACGCTTAGAAATATAGGGCTCAACACTCCACCCTGCCGCAGACCACGGCAGATGTAACGTTCCGAAGTTGGACCGTCTTCGGTCTGTAAGAAAAAGCACCTCTCGCTCAAGTCAAATAGTCCCGAATCCATTGATACATCTGGCCACCAATTCCCACAGCCTCAAGTGAGTTCAGCATTGCCTCATGGGCGACGTTGTCGTATGCTCCTTTAACATCGAGAAAAAGTGCAACTGATAGGTGTTTGAGGCTTTTCTATTCATGGACCCAGGTAACGAGGTCAATATTGTCGATAGATGAGCTACCTCGACGAAAGCCAGCTATGGCGTCCGGATAGATGTTGAATCGCTCGAGGTACCATTCCAAGCAAGCAAGCATCGTTATTTTCATCACTTTGCCGACGCAGCTCGAAAGCGCAATAGGGCAAGATGATGATAAAACAAGCGGATACTTTCGAGGTTTCAGAATTTGGAATCAAGCGGCTCGATTTCTATTGTTTAGAAACGACGCCGTTTCGCCAAGACTCATTGTAGTAGTTTAGCAGCTCACTACCTGCGTCATGTCAAAGGTGGCATTGGGCAGCGTACGTGATGCCATCTGGTCCGATGAACGTCTGCAGGTCGCGAGCACAGCGTTGAGCTCTACAAGTGAAAATGGCAAGTTCATTTCTGGTACAAGTGCCTCAGGGACGTCATTCAGTGCCGCGTCAGTAGTGATAATCACGGACGCGGCAACCCGCACGAAGAACTCTTCCGCCTCTTCAAACTGCGAGCGGCGTTGGTAGAGGGCCAGAGCAGCCAAGGGCTTTCTTTGATGCAGACATGAGCGAAGGCCCCTAACCATTCTCGATATGTGCGAGAGCCATCTTCATGGATCAAGCGTCTGACAGAAAGATTTCAATCGCTTGTCTTCCAGTTTATCCATATGACGCGGAACTTTCCTTTGTATGCGTCGTGAAGCCTTCAGATCTAGAACGGACTTCGTGCGCCGATACCTTCTTTCAGAAATGTGAGTAGAATTCCCAAAGCTCTCTTGTGTGGTATCCTCTAACCATCCAAAAAAAAATCGAACCATTCTGCACACTCATGTATTCAAGAATGGCTATGCTCTCTGCCAATATGTATGAGCCAACCTTTGTAAAATTTCATCATGCTCGCAGTGAGAACAAAGCTAACCTCGAAACGCACATCACAGACTTCGTTGCGTTTCTAGTGCTCGGAAACTGCAAAATTTTGTATTATATCGATTTTATATGTCTGAGATATAGAGAACTGGAAATGTGCAGTTCATAAAAGGCTCAGGGTAAAGTTTACAGAGAGCTGTAGGCGTAGAGTGTAATATGGTTTTGATTGCACAGTGCCGAATACAACTCAATTTTTATTTGGAGTTGCGCACATTTCTTTCAAGATAGAAGAACAGAAGATTCATGACCCGCCGCGGTGGCTTAGCGGCTATGGTGTTGCACTGTTAAGCACAAGGTCGCGGGATCAAATCCCGGCCGCGGTGGCCGCATTTTTGTGTTGGCGAAATGCAAAAAAGGCCCGTGTCCCGTGCATTGAGGTCCCGTTAAAGATCCCCTGGGGGTCAAAATTAACCTTGAGTTCCCAATTACAGTGTGTTTTATAATAAAATAGTGGTTTTGGCATGTGAGGCCCCATAATTCAGTTCCATTCAGAACATCCATGATGCGTTGTCGCGCAAGCTTAATAGGCATTTGCTGAAAAAAGAAGCTTGCTTATAGACGTTGAGTCTGCATTTTTTTCATTCGGTGCCCCATCGAAGCCTGATTTTGGGAAGTTTGGAGGGCCTTTCAGTCTTTCCAGAAAATTTCCACAGAGCATAAGAGCCTCTGTTAGAGCACGTCAAAGCAACTTATGCCTAGGTGCTTCAGCGCCAAGTACAAAATATATCTGTACAAAACGAACAACGCTGCCAGTACTACCAAGTTTGACATCGGGAGTGGAACGCCTACACAGAAGCTTTGACAATCGCCCAAAGCGTTTTATTGAATCCAACTGAATTCTGGGGTTTTACGTGCCAAAACTACAATATGACCATGAAGAGTAGGGGACTTCGTATTAATTTCGATCACTTGAGGGTTTTGAACATGCCTGTAAATCGAAGTAGGCGAGCGTCATTGCATTTCCTCTCCATTGAAATGTGGCCTCCTTGGCCGGGAATTGAAGCCACGACTTCGTGTTCAGCTGCACAACGCCATAGCCACTAAGCCACCGTGCTTTGGCGCTCTGATTTGGCAGCCATAAGTAAAGACGAGTCAGCGAAATTCTGGAGTTTTGCTTTCTTGAGTACATTTCTTGAGGTTGATTTGCGTCGAAACATATTAAGAGCCGTGGCAGAATTTCTGGTGGCAAAAGAAAAAAAAAACATTGAAAGTATACAAAACGGAAGTTAGACTAAGTGGCTGTCTTTATTACTAGTGCACAAACTAGATCTATCATCCTCCCATTTCGCTGACCCGTCGCTTATGATCAGTATGTTTTTTTTTGTAATGCAAAAGTTTGCACTGTGACATAGAACGTTTAAGCATGTATGCTATACGTGCATGTATAATTTGATGTGTTCGATAAAGTCCGACAGGGATCTATG
The DNA here is from genome assembly GCF_013339745.2 of Dermacentor silvarum. Classification (NCBI taxonomy): domain Eukaryota; kingdom Metazoa; phylum Arthropoda; class Arachnida; order Ixodida; family Ixodidae; genus Dermacentor; species Dermacentor silvarum. The sequence goes on along the minus strand of NC_051159.1, from coordinate 173,915,671 downwards.
GTGTGAACCACAGATCCGCAGATGGTATTCTGATTGGCGGCTTGGGTCTAGCCCCACTTTTGACATGTAGTAGCGCCTTGATCAATGTGCCTGGTTTATTGGTCTATGATCAGTATGCATTTATAGAACAAAAAACAAACCAGGCATACAATTATTAAAATGACTAGCAATGCGAAGTGCACTGGATTCATCCAGCAGTACGCTGCAAGAACATTTCAGTTGTAAAGAAAACTTATTGCTTATGAACACTGTTCAGAATTTTGTTCTTATGCAAATTTTGCGAACAGTTATAAGTGTTGATTTATTCAACAAGTTAAAATAGTTACTACGAGACAAACATGTTTATTCTTACGCAAGTATTTAAAGTAAATAATTTGCTGTCTTAGTTTGCTTCGCCTGAAGATCCGGTGGCTTCTGCTAGACACCGCACGTGCACTTTTCCGTCAGCGTTGTTGTTACTTTTCAGTCCTCGCTCCTCAACAGCGAGCATGCAACTTCAGATGTTCACAGTGAAAATATATTTTAAGCGTTTGTTCTTTTAGCTCAGCCCATTCAAAGCTCATCAAGCGAGGAATCGTTAGCCTATGCTTCACCAATTCCCTTTCAAAGTCATGTCACCACTTAATGGAAACTAGTTTCGGGAAACAGGCCCAGAGACTTGAGCAATCGGGCTACCCGGGCAGTCTGCTGACGTCAGTAGCCGGAAGCTTGCAAAAGCAAGAAAAAGCTAGTCACACAGATTCTGCCACTCCCAGGAAGAGAGACACCGTCATCCCTTACATTCCCACCTTGTCCCATAATCTCAAGAAAGTTGGCCGGCATGCTGGCGTCGATGGTGTGTTTTCGGCACCACATAAGCTGTCACGCTTATGCAGGCAGGTCAACTGCAACCCTAAAGAAGAAAAAAATTGCCGCAGAACCAACCATCATAACCGCTTTGTCACGTGCGCTGTAGGTGTTGTTTACAACATTCCTCTTTCCTGCGGCCGCGAACACATTGGTCAGACGGGACGCTGTCTCAATGAACGATTAAAGGAGCATAATAACCATGTTTTCAACTCCGTTCCTGGTCATCTCGGTATCCATTGCAGAGACCACCATTGCAATCGCTTGTTCGATAGCACACAAATTATCAGTCGCAACAAAAACAAACGTACTAGAGAAATCATTGAAGCGCTTGAAAATCACAAATCTGGGGATCTCTGTGTCAGTTCCCCTTCATTGTCACTGTGCGATAAAGAAGTGCAATATTTAACCACATGATTTGCATATTGTATGTTAGAAGCTGAGTCCTGAACCCTTCTGTTCTTTCTATTGTGCCTTAGTGTGGTATTTAAACCTTGGTTATGCGCGCAATAAAATTGTTCTAAGTCAGCGCTCTTTCCTATCCCTTCTCTCTCGCTTCCATGTAGATCGTCGCGCTGCTAACCAAAAATACATCTGGGTCTATTTTTTTCTCCAGAATACAATTTGTGGAACCACCTCAGTGCTCCAAAAGGAATGGCCTAATCTCCCAGATAACGGCTTCCCTAAACGAGCTAATACTAGAACGTACATTTCTTAAAACGTCTCAGGGAGAGAAAGTTATAAATTGGTATTAAAATGAAATGCAGCAGACACGCTTCTGTGCTTTACATCACCGGTTATTTTTTGTTTAGGTGCTGCTGTCACATTGATATCGCCATAAATATTTTTTGCTAAAATAAACAAAAAATTTATCCATACCGTGCTCTACTAGCTCGCTATTTAAGTATTCGTTACGTTGCCCACGTATGCATCGGTCACAAACAGCAAGATGTAGACTTCTTCAGAATTCACTGAAAGGCGTACCCCAGTGTAGGGTATCACACCGGATTTTTGCTCTGCTTAACCTCCCTCTCTCCCTTTTCTTTCTTATTCGTGCATCTCACTCTTGAAGAAACTTGCAAAGTGGCACTGCTGTAACAATGGTAGGCACTACTACTCAGCCCACGTGTCGTCTTTTTTTCATTTTCTTTTTTTTTCTTGTTGCTGAAAAGGAAACAATGAGTACGGTGCTTTTTAGGTGATAGCCAATGAACGCTTTAATAATCCAATGCAGTATCATTGAGGAGTGTGAAGAGCATGCAAGTTAGCGAGTCGCTCTGGATTGCACCACGTGCGACTGGTCGATCAAATCTGCATGGACAAAACTTCAACACAACAATCAGATGCAAGAACATTCAAAAAGACGAACCTTAACGAGCTCAATTAGGACGTCATAACTCGACTGATAATCGAGGTGTTCGTACTTTACAGTTGCCAGAGTGAGTGAATTGATTCTCGCAAAATTATTCACTCTTCGTTCCTTGTAGTGCCCTGCCACCATTATACATAGAAGTAATATGTAACCTACACTTCATAGCTAATAAAGAACAGCAAAAGTTAAGTTAGAATGTGCTTGATTTTATTTGTAAGGTAGAGAAGCTAAGCAGGTGAAGCAGAGGGAATTTCTCGGATACGAAGTAATGCCACCCGCCGGTCAGTGACCTCGCATGGCAGGCCTTCGTCTCTCGGGTCCGGGCTATTCCACGGGTGGTAGATCCAATGACGCTGGCATTATGACGAAATTCCCCTCGGGCAAGAAGTGTTGAAATGAAGTCCGCAGAATGCGTCCCAAAGGAAGCAACCACGCGTAACAAACCCACGCTTATATTTGTTGTTCGCACAATATTAAAGAACAATTTTTAAGTAAAAACGAACTACCGTATTTGGACGGTTGTATTTTATTTCCAATTTTCTTTTATGTTCAGCCTGTTTTAAGAAAGTACTGTCGGGAGCAAGAATTTTCCAAGTTGCGCTCACAGGAATCAAGATAGTTCCCCCGAGACTGTCCAGCACATTGCAAAATCTGATTCTGTTACTGCGGTGGCGGATGAAGCCTTCAAATAACTAACTTTCCTGGCATGTATCAGTATTTGATATCAGCGTGCGAAATTTGGAGATTTCAGCACATCGCGACCTTGTTTATCGCTATGCGCCGCTTATATTGCCTCATCAAAGACAACAAAGACCGCAATCAGACACATTTATTCACTAGTCGTATCATTGAACTACGAGCATGTAACCTTCGCGCGCGAGCTACGGCGAATTCTTTCAAGAAGCTTTTTTAGTGGGCAAACATTCTACAAAATAGTCAAAAGAATACCACTTACTATGCTCGAGATTAATATGAATTACGACTCGACTAATAAAATATTTTGGGATAATTAATATAAGGTCGCCTATAATAGGACAGAGTGCATCATAATAATGATGTCAAGCCTGCAGAGAATGAAATATTATAACGCATAAGGGAAATTCATTTTTATGTTTATTTGATATGTAGATATGAAAAAGAAAAGGCAAACGAAACTGGACGAAAAGACAACTCGTTGCAAGTGGGAGCAGAACCCACAACTTACGCATTACGCGCGTGGTGCTTTAACAATTAGGCCACCGCCATGGCCCTTCCCCCCTTCACTTTCCAAGGTAGTTGGGTGTATGCACAATATGAGCTCTGCGAGTCTTACGAAGTGCCACTTACAACCATGGTGGCGGATGTAACAAAAGAAAAGTCTAGCCCCTAGGATACCCTTTTCCTCGCTCCTCATGAGGGCCCTAGTAAAAAATATTTCATTGCAGATATTCCTACTACCTAATAATATCGTATCATCTTATGAGAACCCATATGTGAGCGGGTGATATTATTGCGTATGTGGCATATACCAGGAGTTTCAGCAAACACTTACTAAACACTTTCTAAATTCTAGCCGTGGAGTTGGCAAGGCCCACTTGGAACGAATTCTCAGGATGACACCGTTTTTGAGATAATTCCCAGACTTTCCGGAGAAATGCAATGGCGTTCCAGTTACCTTCGTGCTTCAATTCATAAAACGACGTTTTGTTCGGAAAGTAACTGGAACGCCAATCCATTTCTCCGAAAATTTCGGGAATTAATATCTTGAAAGTAGTGTCATCCTGAGAATTCGTTCAAAGTGGATCCGCCTTGCGAACTACACCGCTAGAATGTTTAAATTGCAATAAGGTAATTAGTTAAAACCTAATTAGTGAATATTTGTTAATTAGTTGATTATGCATTTACATTTTTTTTTGCAAGTAATGTCCGCTTCTTCTAGTAGACCAGCTCATGAACTAGAATTATCCTACCTGTTCCTGGCAAGCTTTAAAAATGTTTGAAAGCGTTCGCTGAAACACCCTGTATATGCCATATGAGATTATTTTTTGTGTGGAGGGTATGACAAAGAAAAGTCCTTCTCTGGAAGCCCTGTTTCTGATAACACAATTCCTAGTACCTATTTCTCCCGAGTTGCTGAATTTACCCCTATCAAGTAGGAGTTTTGTGAACAACGCACCGTCTTTTATTACCTTTGTGATTTTACGCCACCGTGATAGTACCAAGTGACTGAGGAGGCTATTGTAGGGTCAAGAAGGTACTCTAAACATCGTTTAATAAAGAGCCTAATGTCTCCTTGGAAGCAATGCAAGTGACATTCTATATGTATGTTTTGCACAACCACTCTTGCGCACAGCAACGAGAGTAATCAAATTTGTGATTTAGTATGCTTCTGGAGACGACAACCATCAAGAAGTATTTTTAAATTGAATTACGGCGTCAGAAGAAGGAGCCAGTCCTCGTTCTAATTCAACTTGTGCGTATCTATCGCTGGTCACTCTATGATAGTTCTCTGTATTCGTTCCGGTTTGAGGAACAAATCTCTAATATACAAACTTACTAAAGGATACCCCAAGGTATCCCTTAGTAAGCTTGTAAGCTAGCTTCAACGTATAGCTATCATCTAGCCAGCCTTCTTCTAGCTAGTTACTTACTAGTAAGATAGAGCGACAGTTGTAAGTTATAGTGGCAATGATTGGCGCTTGACGAAACAAACGTATTCCAACCACCCGGCCTAGTTGTCTAATAAAAATACTTTCAGAACGCAGAATATAATATTTCATTGCGCGGAATCAAAATTGCCCTTCTCGATAATATTTTTGCTTTAGGGAATCGGTAGATGACCGCATTGCAGGAGCGCAACTGCAACTGAACATCGCGACCAGGTATCCCGATCTCCCAGGTTGTAAAAGCATTTGCTGTCGTTCCTGTCGGAAGAAGGGTATGTAAAAAAGATAATCCGGCAATACGGTGGTTCAGCGCTATAATTATGGATTGGTCTACACACAGAAACTAAGCAAGAACGAAAAAAAAGTTACAGTAGACTTAAAATGCTTAATCTGCACCAAATTGTTCATCGTTCTCTTAACGCTGCTCTTGATACAAATATAGACGCACCATCCGTTATGCAGAAGTTTTCCTTCTTTTATCTCACGCCAAGAGCATATTGTTAATGAAACTTCTATTGGAGGCTCATGGTGACGTAATCAGAGGTGGTTGAACATTTATAACAAGCTATGTCCAGCACCACAAGCACCTAGATAATAACTAAATTAAGAAAGACGATTGTCGGAGCATGGCGTCTTGGTTTGAGCCGAGCATTACCACACAAACGAACGTACGAAACGGCAATACATTACTTTGAGCTGCATGAGCGTTGGAAGAGACAAGCGGGTGTAGCATTCCTCTGCTGAGCACATCATGTTGGTTCAATTGAGGTCATGGTAGCCGTGATTTTTGCGGTTGCAATGCAAAAACACTCAGACATATAGTTCAGCTGCACGAGAATGAACTTCTGTTATTCAAAATTATTCCCGCGCCACTTTGTGGTAAGCGTCTCGCCACAGCTCAACAAATATTGCTTTGGAAAGTTAGAGCCCACCAATCATTTATATTTTTATCACCCTAGATATACGAGCAGCATCATCTCGTTTGATCATTTGAGTACCCTTGCAGACATCGCATAAGCAACGGGGGTCCTTTCGCTGATTCGTTAGATCGTGTCCACATCGCAACCCTCCAGCGACGGCTCTCTCAGAGTGATAGTCCCCACGAGACTTAGCATTGAAGAGAGGGGAAAGAAAATGCTCCCTGTTGACGTAATCACTAATTAGCGGCCGTCAAACAGGTCAGGGAGGGAAATGCAAGCATACACATTTTTCTTAAGCTTCGTACAACTTTATAACACTGCGACAAATTACTGAGTAGGCGTCAGGTTTTCATGGCCTGCGAGAGTGCATCCTCTCGCATGTGCTGTCGTGCCTCACGCTACAATCTCGACGGCCCTGCTTTAGGCGCAGTGCCATGCAACCGCAAATTTGGGTGAAACGCGCTATGCACGAGATCTTATACCCACGCAAAATATTTCCCTCTATTTGATTGAATTAACAGAGTCAAAAACGTGGACAGTCAATAAACTACTTCAAAACACCCGTCGGTGTCAGCTTACCAGGGTGCTGATACGGGAAAGGGTACCGGGAGCAATGGGCGACAAAATGACATGTGTGTTTTGGACAGGTGTACACTTTGTAAGTAACTATAGGACGGACCCGCTAGTTTGAACTTCCGTTGTACGCACCAACCTCCGCTATCCTCGTAAAAAAAAAGAAAAGAAAAAAACGAGAGGAAGAGCGGCGCACTTTGTTACTTGCCGAATGCCTTACGGCGTCGAAGTGGGACGCAATGAAGAAGTATTGACGCAGTGACTGCAGCTGACAGCTCGTACGTTGCTTGGCCATCGCAAGATCTTTCACTCCGTTAGCAACTCCCGTGTTCTTTATGTTTTTCGTTTTATTTTTGATCGGGAGTGAAGCTTTGACCCGTGGTACTATTTGATGAAATAAATTTTACTTTCCTGTTTTGTCCTGAAGACGTGGGAGTTTAGCAGTTTTGAGAATTTGCAGGAACCGCGTAGTAAAGGAAACTATGAACCTCCTTGAATTTGACACAGTGGACGCAGTTTGTAAAACGAAAAAAAAAAAAGAACTACGAGCGCAAGCTCGAGAAGTAGGCCATGGTTTGATAGAAAATACAGATAACCAGGCTATCGTATTAAGCTTTTGTTCATGTTTTTCAGATAGGTAGTATCTAGAAATTATAGCGCTGAATGCCTACGAAATGATATGTTGTTTGCTAACCGCTGTTAGTGAGCATGTTAACCGCTGTTAATGAGCATCACGCACAATTTATAGAAGGATACTATAAAAAACCGCATTTCATGACATAAAACATGACAAACTGCGGCGTAGGAAGGTGGTGGTGACTAGAATGGAAATTTTAGCCACCGAATAATTTTGCGACTTTAGCACTGAGCGCTGTCGCTGATAACCTAGTACCATAAAAGCGCATGTGAAAACTTATTTGCCAAGATTTTGTATCTGTACGTGAATTTCACTGAGGATTGCTTACTATGAAATTGTTTGCGACATACGCACGTGAAGATTCATGGGTTACCATCCTTCATCTGCTGTTTTTGTATTCCACGCATTGAAGTCCGATTTCAACTGGCCGATATTCAAAGTCCATACCTTATTCTCAACGCGTGTTGGAGAGGTCAGACCTAAGTGTAATCAGTACGACACTTCACTACTAGGCCGGAACGTCCAGCATGTTCGCCTTCTATGACACTCACCGTGGGAAGATTTATGTATCTAGCCGGCGTTTCAGTTAATTCTGTCTTATTTGATTTCTTAAAAAACAAATAAAATTGCTTTTACGGGAAACAAGACATACGTGTATACACGTATGTCTTGTTTCCCGTAAAAGCAATTTTGTATCAGGTGCATAGAATCATAGAATCAGGTGCATAGAATTGCACTGGAAGCAATTTTGAGAAGGTGTCAAAAGATCGCTTGACTCATGCCATCTAGGCGTGGTAGAAATGGCGGGACGCGTGCATTTCACTTATTGGGGAGCATATAGAAAGCGCCGAATAGTAATTTTCAGAAATAAAGATTTCAGAGAACAAGACTCAGTATTTATTGAACAACCTATGTGCTTACGTCACCGGCACATGGCAAATAAAATTATCGTACAGAGAACATCTGTACTTTTGCACGAGGACATGCCAAAGTAGAGATGTACTCTGTCGATAGCTTTCCCCATCCTTTTTTTTTCTGCCTCCATCCCTTCCCGGCCAGAACCACTGCACCAAAACACCTCCATCCCCTTCTCTGGTGACTATGTGCAGCACAGCCAGCACGTTCAGGAAATGCCCCTACCTTAAAGAATCACCTGATGTGTTATCAGCGTCGACGGCTCACAACAATGAATCATTTGAACATTAAAGTTCATCTCTTTTTCGCTCTCTACTTTTGCATTCTCGTCATCTTACCCTTTCATCTGTAGCACTTTTGCTTTGCACTCCCTTTCGTTATCATAGCTTTATATGGTATTACCACATTTAATTTTGTAAGTGAAATCTACTCAGATGTCTTTTCCTAAGCGCATTATTAATTTATTTATTATCACAAAGTTAGCTGATAAGCCACGCCGTCCTTTTCTTTCTTTTACATACTGCATCGACCGAATTGTTTTCAACATTCGTTAGGTTTCTGATTGGTCACTGACTCAGTACAGTAAAAGAAGAGAGTCGTGATAATGCAAAAATTATCGGAGACTTCTATACCTTTTCGCGAGTCATCGGTGATTCGCGCAAGCGCTCCGTTTACGCAGACACCAGTATGTGCCATTCGTGACCAGGAACAGTAAGGAGTAGAATCGAGCTGAAGGAATCATTGCATTATACCGGCGAAAGTATATCTTAACGAATACTGATTAGTTATTCTTTTGCAGAGTAGACGAGAACTTGCAAAAACATAACGTTATTTCCACGCATGTGCCCGAAAGACATGCAGCAATGCCGTGAATAAGATAGAGCACGAAATGTGTCAGCTTGGAAACTAGCTTTGGAGCGGTGGGAAACTTGTGTCCGGTCTAGAACACTGCTCCCGGACGCTGCACGCAAGAACCTTTGTTCGCAATTTTTTGTCGCAGAGCCGCGTTCATTCTCCTTTATTTTTTTCGCATTTGGCGCTTCGTTTGTAAAGGGCCTCTAGTTAACCGCACTTTACACACATTTCCGCGTTGGGGCTACATCCTTCGAGGTATTATTTCTCAGTATCAGACATCTGTGTGAAGCATCGTGCATGAAAAATTTCTCCGGTGAGCCACACGTAGGGAGCAGTAGGAATTGCGAGGCCCGTCACTCGATAAGAAAAAAAATATAATATTCAAAACAAATTTTCTTCACAAATGATGCTCGTGCACAAGCGATACCCATGCTATGGCATCCTTCTGTGTAAAGCTTAACCGCGCACTTCGCGCTACAATTTCACTTGAGCACAGGACACAGACATCAAATACTGTAAATTGATACTTACCTTTATTTCCTTTCTGGTGCCCAGCCGCTAGGTTTCGTGGGGAGGACGAAAGCACGAAAGTATATCTTTCGGGGCTTTATTTTAGTTGTGAACTGTTACTCCATCCCAAGCCCAACTCGAGACATCCGTGCTACTGATTTCATTTCTGTCGTTCACCACAGAGATGCGTAGTTTCCGAAAGACCAAATGACAGACACAGCCGCAAACACATTACACATTCGCAGTGCAGATCTCATTAGCGTGAAAAGTCCACCGCAAAGACGGGTTCCGCAAATGGAAAGCTGCTACGCTTGCATTAATGAATAACCCGAAGAGAGATACATGCTGGACTGCTAATAAACAGAAACCGAGTTTAAAGCCCGCATACAGAAACTTACTTCATATCGCAGGTTTGTGGCTAATTAACGGAGCTGCCACCAACGGCTTTGGTTGCGGGAATCGAGCTGAAAACGGGCAGCGAAACTTAGACTTGACGTGCCTTTAGAGAAAAAAATGGGCGCATATGATGAGTGGGATGCCGTGGCTGCATATTTCGCTTTCTGTTTGCTAAAGGAATCTAATTAGGAATGACGGAGACGCTGTAGTTGACGAGGTGAACGTGCGCATATGATCTCCACTGGTCACGTTTGCCTCTCTGAGGCAGCTGCGTCGGCGCAGCTAAAAATAGGTGAGAAGATATCAGGCTGTCATGTGCGTAAGAGCCAGGGCCCGTATTCACACACAAAAAAAATTGCCGGAACTTATCTCACGATTACTGTTGACGTTAATGCGATTAGCATTGAAGCGATGTAGCGACGCGCCGTATTTCCACCATCGAAATGCGTATGTGTGAGCCGCGTACTTAAGCTGCGTCATATATCGGAGGGCATGCGAAGTCCAATTCATTTCACATGTCCTCCAAGACTGCACTGACGGCGCGCTGATGCGTGCTAACGTCGATAATTAATCCCTCGCTGCCCGCGGGCATTCATGGTGGGGTGCAAAAGCGTCAGCCTGCTGTGCTTGATGAACCCGTGCCCGCCCAGCACCGGATAAATTACAAAGCATTTTAAACAGGCTAGATTGATATACACAAAGTGGGTGGAGTAGGCTAAGAATGCCAATCACAATAAAACCACTTACGCTAGAATTGTTCGTAGGAGCATTTTTGAGCAACACCGATGCTGAACGTATGATTAGTGAAGGCGGAAAACCAATAGAAAAGATCCCTCACTAACTAAGAGCTTTGTCAATTTGGCTCCAGATATACACGTACTAAATTTAAACTTCCATATGTATTGAAGACGAGAACAAAAAGTTCACCGACGATTACGATACTCCCTAACACCATATTTCAGCGCCACTCTACACGTGATTTCATTTCACGATATATTGGCTGGCGCGGACAATCTGTCTCATGCGGCACGCTGCAAAGGGAACAAAGTGGGGCGCGATTGACTCGCCAATCTGGAGATCGCGAGAGCCACCGCGTCGGTGACGCGTAGGCACGATTCACGGCAGGCGCCGCCGACAGACCTCCCAGACAACGCGCGCTACTCTGGCGCCATCTCGTAGGTAACGTCGTCGCACTACGCTTTTCTTCTCACCCTTTCGCCATACCTCCTCCTCCACTTTTCGCCTCATGGTGCCACACCACTCTCCTCTCCACTTTGCTGCCGCGTCTTTCATCCCCCGCGGCGCTCCACGTTCGCTTTCATTTTTCGCTGCGCTCGTTCGCTCGGTTGCGGTGATGCTCGCCACAGGAACGGGCGCCTAAGAGCTACGCTGTGAAATTGAATGCCGATGTCAATAACCGTGGAGAAATTGTTCTCTTCTTGATGAAGAACACTGCGTATTTTACAGATTTAGCATAATTACCGCATGTAATAAAAATCAGTAATGAATTTTATTAACAGCTGAAGTCTCACATACATTAATTAGAAGGTTGCTTTAGAGAAAGTAGACCAGCGTTAACTTTTGTTCTAGTGTAATATTTCTGTGCATGGGTGAGTACATTTCTGTGTGCGCCTACCATCTTTGTGCCGACTTATCAAAGGTCGCATAGTGGTGCAATTCAATAAATCTAAAACTATAGGATATGACTAGAAAACCACATTTATGATATGAGTAGAAAAGTACATTGATGAAAAAGTCCGCCGTGTTTCCTAGGACAAAGGCTAGATGTGATTCAAGAGCAGCATCACCGTTGAAAGGGAGTCTTGACTCTGAAGGCATACAGTGCTAGAGAACATTATTTAGCTTCTTTGCGTCTTTAGATTCGGCGCTACTAAGTTTATGCTTGATTCACTGATATTACCGACACGATGTATTGTAACACGATGCACGATAGGACGCAAAACGCGATTGAAGAAAGAAAGAGAGAGAGAGAAATAAATAAAATGAATGGGAGTTGAGAAAACACAAGGTATGCTAAGGTGATGTGTGTGATGAACATGCACTGGTCTGTGTGTTGTTGTTTGTTTTCGATTGTGTTGCTGTGACAACTTGTCCTCAAAAAAAAAAAAAAAGAAAGAAGGAAAGGTTCAGGTTCAATCAGAGAAATAGAGAGGGATAGAGAGGAAAAGAGTGGTATAATGTTAACCAGTCTCCCGTGTAGTTTGCTTGTCCTCACTCGGGCTTCATTCCTGCCCTTGTAACCGGGTAAAGGTTTCCCACATGACGGCCTCATTCGATAGTAAGGTTTGGCTGGCAATTCCGAAAAGAAGAAGGACCACTTTTTTTAATACACGAAATTATTAAGCATTTCGCAAGCTAGCGTTGAGAACCCCGATGGCCGTATTATGCAAGGATTGTTTTCGTCCAATTCTACTCATTTCTTATCAACTTTCCCGCTGTGTAGCCGATATTAGCGAAAGCTGTGGTGTGGCTTCGTGGGAACCAGTGACAAACGGCCAAGAGAATGGACAATGACGATACTCGTTGCATATTATATGTACCCATCATACGTGCACCTAAGTGCCACTCCAACGTTGAACGCTCATGAAAACCTTGATAAACCTGTGCATTTATCCGCGTTTTCACTGTAGCACGGAGTCTGAAAGCAATTATATAAATCATGTAAGCTCAAAGGTCGAAACCAGAAAGTCAATCTTCCTTCCGAGCGGGTATCAGAATATAAAACAGCGTGTAAGCAGCCTATTAAACTATCTCTGAAAGTTTTGCTAAACTTGTATCTATTCCTCGGTGTTGTTTATTGTGGATGACCATGAGAGATAGAGAGAGAGCTTGTCGGATCGATCTGGCGACCACTTGAAAGCATGAGCTCACTTGTGTATTACAGCATTGTAACCAGACGAACATTTTGAAATACATAGAAAAATGAAATAATCTACTAGTCGTGGAGTTAAAGAACACGAGAAAGCAAATGGGCTTAGAGGCATGTATGACACGAGAACTGACGTTGCACATAATCCGGTTATTCGCCTTCCATCGTTCGCTAATGCGCGCAGGACTCTCCAAGCCATTCAGTGTTTACCCAAAATGGATAATTAATGAAGCGCGCCTAGTAAGCGTAAAGTAAAGCGGTGACAGTTAGGTTCAGAATTAAAAAAACAAAAAACAAAGCATGTTTTATGTTGTGGTCGAAGCGGCGGGTAAAAAAAGAAAACGCTGTTCTGGCTTTTTTTGCTACTAATTGACCTTGCCGCGGGCAGCGATGCTGAATTGTTCCCGGAAACAAGAGAGGGGCCGCCACTCGGGCGAAGCATGACAAAGCAGGAATTATAGTGTGCCTGATCAGCCGGCTATTCTTGTTAAACGATTGCTACATGTCCCGTTCGAAAGGGCGGGGAAAAAGACGCGATAATGATGGAACAATGAAAATAAGTGCGGGATGATGACATACAACGAGTACATTGACCATGGAATGAAGAGAGCTGCACAAGCTCCATATTTGAATGAATGAATGATTAACGTCGCGATACAGAGAACTTACGCAAAAATAATGTATTCAATAATCCGACGGAATACACTCAAGTACACTTGACTACATAATACAACTGTAACTTGAGAAAAAAATTAAAGAGGAAAAAAATAACTGCGTATTCATACTACGGCCTAATTCACACAAACCAATATGATTTACAGGGAGAAAAAAAATTTCCTATGCCATGTTTTTTGCGCTTTCTTGAGGGCATCTTCACTCTTTTTCTTTCTTCTAATCTTTCTTTCCCCCTTTCATATTCACCACGTGCAGGGTAGCCAACAAAGCAGGGCATTGGTTAACCTCCCTGTCTTTTGTCATTTCTCTGGAATTCATTCTACGGCCAAGAATAACTCTCACTCTTCTATCCTTCTTGCTTCTTATCTTTCTTTCTCCCTTTCCCCTTACCCACGTGCAATGTAGCACACCGGGCGAAACCTTCGCGGGTAAGGCGTCCTCTTTGAGAGACAGTTACTGCACTGCACCTCACCCAACTTTCGTTTCCCCAAACTAAGAAGCTTTCTTTATAGGCTTGGTAGAACCAAGTACCCTCCAGCAGCTAAATCGCCTACAAAATGGCAATCGGTGGCTTGGCGACAACTTCAAACCAACACTTTTCCGAACCCCGCCACCTATTGCCATTTTTATCCAGAACTCTACTCGAGTGACGGCAAATTCTGCGGAAATAGGGCCGACCTCCGTCATATAATCTGGGGATGTCCCGACAGTAATCAATGTATGCAGAAAGACAACTCGGCTTTATTAGCAATAACAACGATGGAGCAGTGGGAGACCGCGATGCTCAGCTCTGACCCGGGCATCCAAACCCGGCTCGTACAGATGGCCGAGGATGCCACCCGGGCCCACGGACTCCTGGCCGCCGCCTGAGGAGGAAGGAGGAGTGACTCTCCCTCGCCCCTCTTCTCCCTAACCCCATCCGAACATAATAAAAGCTATATATATATATATCTTTCTCTCGGCGATACCTTGGTTAACCCTCATGACTTTCCTTCTTGTCTTTCTTTTGGGAAGGCATCATTCCTTAGTCGAATGTCAGGCACCATGATGTGACGGGCACTCGTAGCATGATGTGCACATGTCGGCTATAGAATGATGGTTGGAAAATCTGCGAAATAGCTCCCAGTTGGCTTCAGTGATGTGCTCTATCTTCAAGTGACTAATTTATGTTTGACGTCTCAGTGTAACACGTGGCCCAGAAGAAATTAAATAATGAGGTTTAACGTCGCAAAGCAAAATATGGCCTATGAACTTAAAGCACACTTCATGAGCGCTATTTAATTATTTCACCATAAAAATATGATCGCCGCGGCCAGAAATTGAATCCTCGACTTTGTGTTGAACAAGATAACGCCATATTCTTCGCGCTCTATCGATCTTGAAATAGACATCTTTTCAAAGTTGAATTCCGTTACCAGGCTGTTTATGGTAGTGCACTCATATTGACCACGAGAAAGTAAATACCCTTGATGTGCCAATAAAAACAAACATAAAGAAAATACACTTCAAGTTTAGCTGGCTCTCACACTGTTACAATGACGCGAGATGAATGGACTCTTTGATTTCCTTTAACTGTTGCTGTAGAGTGGCCCACCTGTCCAATGTGTGAGGCATGCTGGGCGAGACGTGGAAGCATGTACAAATTTGACGGAAACGGACGGCTCTGGTGCATTTCACGTCGGCAGGTTGCGCATTGGGTTCAAAAGGCACTACCGGGTATTGTTATTTTCATTTTCTTCAGAAATATTTGGATGGCGAAGGTAGAAAGAGCCTATTGTTTTGATTCCTCGAGCTGATTGCGACGCCGTTTTCGAAGGTCTATTCACTGAAAGGTTTCATTTAGGCGTTTTGGCAAGTCCCTGTGTTGTAACTTCGGCGCCAGGCTTTGCTTGTTTATTATTTCAAGTCCTGTGAACCCTGTTTCTAGGCAAGTATGCTAGTGTTAGGAAAACGTCGTTCTGACAGTTGCACTCATGGCAAAACACATTCTACCTGCGCGCGTCTTTACGCGTAGCAAAAGCTCGTGGACAATATCTGCGAAAAGCTAGGACATTGATATGTTCTCTTCCGTATACATGCAAGAGTACTTCCTAGAACAAACATGCTAAACAGTGCACACGTGCTTCCCATTATGTCCGTGACATTTTTGCTTTTCTGGCGTGTGCTTGTTGCCATCAGAAATCACAGCTATTGACTTCGTGCTGAGCGAAACCAACGAGCACCAATATAGAGCGCACGGTTATTGATGGGAAGTAGTTCAGGAAGAAAATGAGAAAAGCACGCACGCCTAATAAACAAACTGCGGTGTTATCCACTTGCCCCTGGTGCGGGGATCGACCGACACTGTGACATATCACGTGGGAGTGCGGGAGGCGCCCTGACACAATGGAGTCACCACTAACACTAACCTCAAACTTCTCGCTGTCATGGGAGACGCGACTCGCGGACTGCTATCTGGAGGGGCAAACAGCCCTTCTAGATCAGGCCCAGCGAGCAGCCCTCGCCAGTGGAGTTCTATACCAAGGCCTCACCCTTAGGCAGACTTTTACTTTCAGTTATTTTCTCTCTTCTTGCATAAAGTTTTCCGCACGCACACACACACACACGCACACACGCACACACGCACACACACACACACACACACACACACACACACACACACACACACACACACACACACACACACACACACACACACACACACACACACACACACACACACACACACACACACACACACACACACACACACACACACACACACACACACACACACACACACACACACACACCACACACACGCACCACACGCACGCACACACCACACACACACACACACACACACACACACACACACACACACACACACACACACACACACACACACACACACACACACACACACACACACACACACACACACACACACACACACACACCCACACATTTGCACAGCTAATGAGCAGGACCTTGGAAATGACGTGCCAAAGGAAAACAGTATACGCTGATAGTGTTTGCACCAGTGGCTCGAACGACGGCAGTTTATTTTTTGTTTTTAATTTTTTTTCTATTTAGCTGTACGTTTTAATTTTGTTCAAAAATCGAGGCTCTGCACGCACAAGCTTAGTAGCTTTCAAGGAGGTTTAAAAGTTTTCTTTAAACCTCCTTGGTAGCTTTCTGTCTTTAGGCCGCGATAGCAGGACACCGGTTCTAGAAAGCATCGATGTCATTGGCTTCCTCGCACGGTTTTTAAATAAAGTAAGCACAAGAAAGAAAAGGGGCAGGAGGATGGGAAATTTTCAGGTTTTTAATAAGGCTGATTTGTCGGCCCTCTTTTATTTGTTCATATATAACAAAGCACTCCTGGCGACAAATGTTCAACTTTTTTACTAGTACCTTAATCGCCTTTCACAGAGCGGACAGGAACTAAATATGGTAAAGAGGCCGTGATCGTTGTGTATTTCTTTGAACATATAACGTCGTGAGCCCTGAGTTTACTAGTATTTGCACTATTATTAAGAAAAAAATTAATCAGTTTTTTTTAGTACGCAAAGGTTTTTCATCTCGGATCCGTAAACTTGTGCAATTTTTGTACAGAGCTTGGAAACGCTCACCAGACTTGCTAAAAAAATTGCTAACCAGCTCTCGCTGGTTAGCAATTTTTTTTTTGTTGAAAACAGTCGACGGTCTACGATTTTTCTTTTATTCAGCTATGTTTCCGAAGTTGACCTTCTCGAAAATAATAGCAGAAGTTAATTTATTGGTAGAAAAAATTCCCGCAGAACCCATATCACGACGACTACCGACGTTATAATGCGATTAGCATTCAAGCAATGTAGCGATACCCTGAATTGCCTCCGCCGAAAGGCGTCACGTGTAAGTCGTGATGTTCGCGCGATATGCTCCCTCCTTTTGCGTGACCTCTGAGATGCGTGGCGCACTAGTGCATGCTAGAGCTGATAATTGAATCCTCGCTGCTAGCGAGTATTCGCGGCGCAGCGCTGAAGCGTCGTGCCGCTATGCTTGAGGAAACCGTGTGACCTGGGTTCGATTCCGCTCAGCACCGGAGAAATTCTAAAGGATTCTCTATCATTGAAGAGTGGCGTAAAAAGGCTAGATAGGTCGATAGACCTACAGTGGCTGAAGTAGACTAAGAAGGCCATTGGCATTAAAATCTCTTAACTTTCCGCTATCGTCTCACTTGGAGAAATCCATAGCAACTTAACTGTATTTTTTATAATGCGTACTTTTTAAAACGAAGCTTTCGTTGCTTACCGAGCTCCCGCGCTTGGCACACCTGCTGCTGTCCTGCTGCGGGGTGGATCGATGAATACCTGGGCGGAGATATGTACGACGTTGATAAGTGTGCTGAATAAAAGTACCTGCAAACGGCCTTATAAATCCCTTGAAGTATGCTGGCTGACGAACTACTTCCAGCAGCCGCATCTGTGTTATGCATAATAATTAAAAAAATAATAATTTCGGCATTTTATCACGCCATATATTGACGAAGTTAGGAAACTTGCAGGCGCAAGTTGGAATCAGCTAGCGCAAGACAGGGGTAATGGGAGACCGCACGGACAGGCCTTCGTCCTGCAGTGGACATAAATATATGCTGCTGCTCCTGCTGATGTTTATTATATTGTCAGCTCATAGGTTTCTCTAAAGTACGCCAAATTCTTAAGAGAAAAGCGGGCTATATTGAATAGATTCATTGACTTTCTTGGTCATAGTTTATTTAGCCATTCGAAAAGTGTCACTGCAAGTGTGAGCCATTCTTGGCCGATCTTCTTAAATGGGTATGCAGCATTGTGACAGATGAGGTACAGAACTACTACATGTTGATTGATGCTTGTCGTACTTTTTGGTGCGTACACCTGTCATCGCCATTCTTATCTTCAGACGCATCATCCATCACCTACGACCTCGTTACATCACTGCATTTAAACATTTCAGATTGCGCATCCGCCTCAGTTGCTGTTTGTATTACAACATAGCTTGTGAACAGTGGAGTGCATAAAAATAAAAATCGCATTAAATTAAAGTTGTAAGATTTGTGGTGGATAAAGATTGCATGAGATGACACGTTGCATATTATGAAAGTGAACATGTTATACGCATTGACATTAGTTGTATAGTATTTAGTTAACCGCGTCACTAAAACTTCGCTTCACATAGATTCCATCATGTGCGCTGGATGTTCATATATTTTGAAGACAAGCTCCTCTTTGAAAACTTCGGTTGGATCGATTTGGGGTTTGTTGGATCTCTGTATCTTCCAAAATTGGGCAATTTGAGGCATTCTAGAGTACGTATATATAGTACAACAGAAAATGGGTAAAAATAAATCTTAGAATAAAAAAGACGCACCAGGTTAGCGTAGATCTATTTACGGAGCAGTGATAATGCGTTAATTAGCTCAATAAAGGCACAAACGAGACCCATATATGCGCTCGTTCAAACTTTGAGCGCCTAAAACAGGAACCAGTTGACATAATTACTTGACAAAACGTGGGTGCTTCCGGAGATAGTGCAGTCTAAAAATTTATGATTCGAGAATTTTATGATCTCGTTCACCATCACTATACACAGTAGCAATGTGGGCGAACACATGCACATGGGCAAAAATCTCTAATTTTCAATATAGAGATTCTTTCTTTTTTCTATATCTCATCCGACCTCACTGTCTTGTGCTATCGCGAACTCCTGTAAATTGCGCAAAGGCAATATATGGTAAGAACAGATGATCTCCTTTCGAAAGAAAATTAAAAAAAAAAACGCTGTATGATTCTGAAGCAATGTCGCAAACGCTTGTTCGAGCCTTTTTGTTGCTGCCGGCGCGGCATATGTAAACTTATTGAGCCTTGTTACATCGGTTACGAGGTGCTCCTTGGTAATCGCCAAGTCAAGATAATCATTCTATTTACTCCCATTTTGATTTTCTGCGATAAGCAAGAAAATATATTTTTTTTTATCCGCTGACCAGCACGTCTTCAACTTAATGAACTTAGATTACACACAAGTCAATATTTATTAAAGCTCGCACTCTGTGTCACAGAAACAAAATATCAGCATATTATTTTATAACAGAGTATGTTGTATGGCAACCAGAATTGTACGACTTATCATGCGTTGTCAAGAAAACGAGACATAAATAAATCTTATCCCTGTTTATGTAGCTTCCATAGCACTGTGAGCTACTCCATCTGCCGGTCGCGTTCTTGATTTCAGATTTCCACACCAGCTGAGGATGACGGAATAAGGAAATGTCTTTTGTTATCCGTTACACATGTAGCAATGCCACTACAAGTACCTAAAGGAACACTTACAATCAGGCCCACAGGTGCCACATATAAATTATCTGAGTGGTGCTTAAAAAATGGATATTTTCCCACTAGTCTGTAATGCACCAATTGACATCACAACCTTTATTATCAATGTAGGCACGAACAACCTCAATACACAGAATGCCACGGAAAAGATCGAGCCTATGAACGGCGTGATACAAACCATACAAGCCGCTAGCCCAAATGCACACGTAGCCGTGACAACTGTTGCTCCCCGCTAACAAAACAAACACCGCCCATTAATCTACCAAACTAACGCGCTCATGAAGCATAATGAAGAGACCAACAAGATGAACTCATTCATCTTCAAATTAGAGGACTTCCACAAGGATATCGACAGAATACACCACGCAGATATACGCAAAGCACCGCATGAACACCTAGCTTGGGACGGGTTCTACCTAAACTGCAGAAAAATATAGCGAGTTTCCCAGCCAATCAAATACTTTATTAAGGATAAGTATAAAACGCTCACTAAATCTACCTCAGGAAACACATACACAGAAACTGCCAACCCTTCAAATACAACTGCAACAGTCACCTCAGGAAATCTAGGAACACAGACAGCGGAAAGTGAAACGAGCCACTGTACACACCACGACTACAAAAACACAATCAACGGCAGTCCAAACAGACACAACCCGTACAGACAACACAAAATTATTATTATTATTATTTGATTTGCACACATATACACACAAGGACACAAAGGGATTAAGGAGGGAGCAAGCTGACAACTGCCACCGAGAGGGGCACAACGCCTGCCTACTCCTACAGGAGGAGGGAATAGAGTAAATGAAAATATGAGAAAAGAGGAAATAAAGAAATGACGGAGACACAGACAGAACAAAACAAAAACAAAACAAAAATAGAAATACCGTCTATAAACGGGAGGCCAAGTCAGTGTCCTTCAGAAAACTTAGCAGGGCTCGATGGGCCTGGCCACGTCTTGCAGCGCTCCCCCTTGGAAAAAGGCAATCGTCAAGGGTCGCACATGGCAGCCCCATAAGTCTGTACTCCTTAATTAGTAATGCGCGCGGCGCAACGAATGCGGGACACTCTAAAACTAGATGTTCAAGTGTCTCACAGGAGCCACAAAACGTACACGACGGGCTGTCCACACGTCTTTGTCGGTATAGGCCCACGACCGAAGTGTTCCCACAGACACCGACACGCGCTTTCACACACGCAGACTCAAGGAGAAACACAGCTTGAGTTAACTGAGGCATGCGGGAAGAAACCTGCCAAACAGAAACACATCCCACGCAGATGAATCCGCCAGGAGCCTAATAAGTGACAGCCCGTTCAAGGTTGATAGCCCTTCTCTGCCACGAAGCATCAAATTTCTAAAGGCTAGAAAACATACCAAAACATACTAGCTACACATTCCATCTCAAAACGTACACCTCACTGTATATACAGAGAATATAATTCCTGAAGAATTAGCAGCGAAGGCCATACCCGCTCTAGGTACACTGCCGCTATACACAATGATTCAAACTGGCACACAACATTAAACAACGCCTCTCCCTCACTTGTGAATATCCTTGAAGAAAAATTGGAAAATTTTTGCCACAAAACTCAGAACATAGCTCTGACATCGGAGGAGAGGAAAGATTTAGACCGTTACAAAAAAAAAAAAAAAAAAAAAACGCTGTCCAGAAAATTGATTTAGATAGAGCGAGAAAAATACCAACGCTAATAAAAAAGTCACAGGCCCGCGCGGTACACGCAGCACAGTCACAGCGTAAGCTGGTGGAGCCAGCGGCTTAAGATAAGCAATTTCGGCACCACGCACAACAGGGTGCTCGCGGGAAAGTCTCTTTGATGAGAGCGATCCTCAACTGTCTGCCCAGCGTCAACAGCGAGCTGCGGTTTGCAATGCTCTCTGCACAGTAGTCTCGCTGAGCCCGATGATGCTTGGTTATAGCCGCGCACGTAGCTCTACGATTCGCTTCTTCAGCAGTGGTTCGTACCTTGCGAGGAGACGCCATAACGTGTATCCGAAGAGGTACCGAGTATACGTGGCACACATCTCACATCGGGATCGCGTTTATTGCGCGCCTCGTCTGAATCACACCTCGTCGTCTGCGCCTGTGCATGCGGCTTTTGCAGGCGCCTTAACTAGATGGCGCCACCATACTGGCGGAGGCACGGGTCATCTGCGCCTGCGCGCTTGCCTAGGGCGCGTTCATAGGGCCTTTTTCTGACGCTGATAGCAAGCGCTTGCGTGGCTCAGTGGTAAAGTAACCGACTGGATTCGATCCCGGTAAAGTAGCGGACCTGGATTCGATCCCGGCAGACACCGGGTACTTTTTTTCGCATTTCGGGCGATAGTGGTTACGCGGCGGCGGCGGACAACAACGCGAACCGAAACAGCTATTAGAATAAGCCCATAACAGCTTACGCTGTAAAAAAACAACCTTCCATGCAAGAAAACCTCACGAAAACCTCAAGAAAAACCTCACCACCTCACGCCAACACGAGGGAACTCGAATCTTGGAAGTCCAGACGTGGCTGAAATCTCCACAGAATTTAACCACTTTAAAGTTTAGACATTTGAAAAACATTAAGCAGGAAGGAAAGCATGAAGGAAAATGCTTTGCAAGGGACTAAAAGTTTGTTCCGCGAAAAACAAAATAAATTAGCTTGAGCTTCACAAGGACTTTACCGAACTTTCCCGACGAATGTGCATTAGGCACCAGGCACCGGGATGGCATCACTTAGAGCACAATCCACTTGGACTTCTGAACCAGAAAAAGCCATAGAACTTGACCTATATCTTGAAACTGTCACTTAAGAAATCATAAGCCTATCCAAGAAAGCTAAGCGACCTAAAGACATAACTAACTGCCTCAGAGAGTATCATTTCAAATCTTAGTTCCCGGAACGACATTGTCATTAAGGAAGCCGATAAGGGCAGAAGTATGGTGATTTGGCCAGCAGATAACTTCAAGCACGAGGCTAACGGACAGTTAAACAGCCCTGAACACTACTGTAAGCTAGACAATGATGCGACATTACAAGACACCCTGGCAATTACCAACAGGCTGAAGTCGCTTTTAGATAATGAATTGATAACACCGTCTAACTTCAAACTTCTTAAACCAATCACCTAAACTGCAAGATGCTTTACATCCTTCCAAAACAATAAAAACCCACCCACTGAACTAATACCCTCAGGGCGCCTGATAGTTTCAAATATCAATCCCCGACAGGTAGCCTCTCTATTTTTCTTAACCACTTCCTTGGTGATTTATTCATAACATTTCCTTCATTTGTACAAGATGTCCCCCACCTACTGAGCATTATATGGAAGGCATTTTTTATTATAATCATTAATAGGCATTAATACTAAAGGCACACTTCCGCAAAACATAATTCTTGCAAAAGTAGATGTCACGACCTTCTACACCAACATTTCAATTCCCGATGACTTATTTTCGATAAAAGAGACTCTATCGAAAAAAAAAAACACAATGAATAACATTTTATTGAAGTCTATTTATCGCTTCTTGAATTAGTTCTGACTTGTCTGTATATTTTTGATGTTGTAACAATTTTTTGGAACTAATAAAATCTGAATCCGATATAACTACTTCGGAATTCGAGGACAATTACTACCTACAAATACATGGGACAAGTATATGGGTAGACCTTTTGCACCAATCTACACGAACATATTTATGACTTTAGAAACAGATTTCCTATCTTGCTGCACTGACAAACCCCACACATACCTATGATATATAGACAACATATCTATAATATTGGGACATGGTCAGGACATTCTAGATACATTTGTAACATTCCTAAATTATTTTCACCCAATAATAAAATTCGCAGGGTAATCATTAACTGAGCGCCATAGACTGTCTGGACACAACAATATATATTGACAATGGGACATAAACGGAACGGTGTATAGGAAAGCTTTGGACAAATAATAATACCTAGAATGTACAAGCCACCATCACATACATTGCAAACAAGGTATCTTTAAAACTCAAGCCACCCGAATACGTCGCAATTGCGTTGAAAACCAAGAGAACATAGACAGACTCGATCACCTTAAAGAAACTCCATCAAACAGGAACCATCCGAACAATGCCGTTCAAAAAGCCTACACAGACGCAACTAAACTTGAGCGAATCGAAGTCTTCAAATGCCACCCTAAGATCACAAGATCAACAACACCTCTTCTTACTACTAAATTCTCAAATGCACTCCCAAACGTGAACAACATCCTCAGTAAATACTATCCCGTTCTGAGCAGCAACCAGAAGCTTCATAAGAGCTTTCCCGACCCTGCCAGAGTAGACTACAGACAGAACACTAATTTCAAGGACATTCTTGTACATGCCAAACAAAAGACAAAGCCTAAGCCAATATTCTTTTCCACAGGCTGCATCTCGCCTGTGGAAAAGAATATTGGCTAAAGCTTTGTCTTTTGTTTCAAACGCCTGTATGCGGACCCGGATCTGAGGGCTCCCAAAGCTGCAGCAGTACGGCAATGCCGGCAAGCGGACCCGGAGCTGAGGGCTCGCGAAGCTCGGGCTTGAACCGAGCATCGGCGCCACCAACCTCCGGTAGAGAACGCTTCCGGCGTTTTGCCGCCGCTTCCCGCCCCTGGGTCCGCTTGACGGCGTCGGGGGATTCACGGTTAACCGAATGATCGCCCGGTGCTTCGCCCACTCATCATCGTTCACTTCATGGATATGCGGTGATTTTTTAATATAACTTCTATACCATGGTCTGCTGCTGCATGTGTCGGCCTCATTGATTTGAGAGTTTTATAAGATATGTTATTCTTCACGAAAGCAAAATCATCGGGGAACGGGACCACAATTTTCACAATTTTCTAGTTAAGGTCCATGCCAATATGGGGATCAATGTGAGGTAGATAGCAAGCTTGTGTAATCATTCAGGGCAACGCATTACTGAATGCTTTCGTGCGCAGTGACGATGAGCTTGAAATCCAATGTCAGTGCAGAGAAGTGCGAATTCAAAACTCTTGCTCTCCTCCACCATACAAGCTCGTTATGATTGTGTTCTTCCCTTGCCTAAACAAGAATTTTTCTTGCACTTGCGCTTGCTGTAGTCCTAAAAAAAAGACGTTAATGCGCGGGCGGTGCGCTTCATATTGCCTTCCCATTTGCTTTTCTCAAGATGTTGAACCCTAGTATTTTTATTCTTTTACTTTGTCGCACCCCGTTTGAAAATACTAGCAGCGACTATAATGACGATTGCCCAAAACAGCATGAATTCATTGTGTTGATGCACCAGGCTAAGTATGACATAGGGTTCAACTGGTTACACTTCTTCGGATATCTGCAACGTTTGCCTGAGTGCAAGAGAGACGACGTGATTTTGTTTGGTCTCATCTTCACCCGGGTATATAGATGCACACCATTACGTTCAGGATTGCAAAAAGAACGAAGCATTATCGGCTATGGTATTCTACTCAGAAAGCGAATTTACAACTTTGCTCGCCACCATCGTTTGATCAATTAATCGATAAAAGCAACGCGTGAACTCAAAGAATAGTGAAAATCAAGTAAATAAACAAAAGCGGCTCGGCGAAAGACTTTTTTTTTTTGCGAAGATCCGTCGCCACTGCAAACATCGATCTGCCGAGAGAAACTGCTGAGCTCAATAACTTATCCATATCTTGCTAGCGTGCCCGGAGTGCACGGCTCTTAAACGTCATTCACTGAAGTGTTTATATTCACGATCACTATGGTGGGCAAAATACTTGTTAAGAACAACCCGCAAGCCCTCTTCACAAAATTCCTTTATACCACTATCCTTCCTTCCAGAGCGTACAGGTTCCATCCGTTCTTTCGGTTGGTTTGTTATGGGTGGATGACATGCCTTATAAGGATGGCTCGTACTTCTTCTTAGCGGCTAAATCCCGCAAGAAGTATTTTGCTTTTAGGCCATGTTTCCTGACGTGAACTGCGAGGAAATATATATTTAATGCACTCGCCCAAACAGAGTACGGTAGGCTTATGTTTTCTCGCCTCTCTTCCTGTCTTTTCGTGCCTTAAACTCCTTTCCCTAGTGTAGGGTAGCAAACAGGACGTGTGTCATGGTCGACTTCCCTGCCTTTGACTCTCTCTTTTTCATGTGAGCACATGAAGGTTAATAACATTCATCATGGTTTTCGATAAGATTGAAAACGTACTTTGTTCAGTGAGATAACAAATCCGGGTGAGTATTCACAAAATTTCCTGTACGTTTTGGCATTCCCTTATTGGCCAGCGTTCGGGCACGTGCTCCTTGTGATAATTAAGGCCTGATAACGAGATAGCCGCCGCAGCACTAGCCAACCACAGCCGACATTTACGCCATCAAAGTGCTAGTCCGACATTTTCAGGGTGAAATCTGTTAAGAATACTTCCTGCGTCGTTTGTGGCCATCTGTAGCGAGCATGCGCTTCATCTTCCTTTAACCAGGGGAATCGCAAATGCTGCAACCATTCTATGAAAAAAAAACAAAAAAAAAACATGTGCTATTCGTGGTAAGTCTTGCTGCGACCCCTCCTGAAACATGGGAGCTCTCTTCACTGGTGACATCGTGGAATAAAGCGTACAACCCTGGCGCTTTCAACAACACCTTGTGTAGTGTTGCTTATTCCAACTACCGCTGAAATGCTGGAAATGAAATTAACATTTCGTATTCAAATACGTTTTTAACTGTTTTCTTCTTTATTCGCGACAACGTCATGTGTAGTTGAAACGAGAAATATTCGTAAGATCTGCTGCCATACTTAGACAGCAGTTCGCGCACTAGAGTAGTTCTTCAGAACATGCACTATTTAATCGTAATACTGAACATAGTATTAGCGAAAGCGGACAGCAAATGACATGTCGTATACTGTGGCAAACCGGTTTCAGGAAGGAAGTCGAAGAAATGATACGAAACACTTAGGTCAACTGAGAGGCACAGCTGATATTCCGACATCAGTGCTCCACATGTGACGTAAACCTGGTATTGTCTAGTCTTCTCCACAGCACTTCCATCAGGTTTTTCGCAGAGTGAAACACTTACGTTAGCTCTAATATCCAAGATGGAATGCAGCGACATGGTGTTTCAAGTTAGTTAACACTAACTGAATTCGAATGTCTGCCATGCGTCGCACTGCAGCATTTTGTAACCTCGGTATTGTTTGCGGGTACTATTCAGGCTTGGTCCGACGGTCCCGACGTGGGAGTTGCACGCTGCGCGCTAACGCGTGCCTTGCAGGACCTCAATAAAGTTTTTCAACCAACCAACCCACTAGCCTTTTCGGGTATTAACATGAATGTTTATTCCATGCTCTGCCTCTGAGACAGCAGATTGTCATGTTTATGCAACTAAGCGGCGGTATAAGACTCACGCAAGGAAACAGGGTAAACGGTGCAGAATTAAGGCGGCAAGTTTCGGTGACTCGCGGATTTTGGGACGGTAATCCCGAGATCTGCCTAAAGAATGCTCTATCTTCTTCTCTGACCTTCCGGGGATCGCTGTCGGAGGAGGCCACTTAAGCCTCCGCTGAGCGCTACAGGAAATGTTTTTATTGATATAAAAACAAAACAAAAATATGCAGTCACCCTCTTGCTTAAGAAGAGTGCGGTTGCTGACCTGGAACCGAGATAAACCATACTTTTCGCGAAAGAGCTTTTTTTTTTTGTGCTGTGCTTGCAGACTTTGTACGGAGTGGAAGTCGATCATTATTATCTATCCGGCTTTTGAAAAGTGAGTGCTGATTCAGTGGCCCTCTGCTGAATAAAATGCTGACAGGACCTGGACGTTGAAACGGAAAAGAATGTGGAAAGGCACGGCTTCACCAAAGTTCCAAGAGCTCCGACTTGTTTTGTATTGATCCTCCTAATAAATTGGAAATTTCAATTACACTAAAAAGCATAGAAACGTTCATTCATCGATTACAGCTTGCCGCCACTTGCACGAAACACTTTTTGTAGAGAATTCGGCACGCTGATATTCCGCAGTGTGATCGTAGCCTTGCGGAACAAGACACATATTGCATTCTTTTACATTGCCCTCATCATGATACACCCACACGCCCTCTTCGATTGTCACTCGTGGCATTTAGATTGTAGACCATTAATTTTAAACAAATTACTCGAAGCCTTACGTTACGAACTCACATGCTGACGTGAATGCTACTGTGCGCATGGGCGTGCATTGAAAATTAATCTCGGACTTAAGCGGCGGGCCATTTTATGCTGTGCCCGAATAAAAGCTCATCTTCATTTTGCTGGAGTGCAGTGATGTTTTAGTAGTCCTAGCAAATTTCGTGGAGCTGTGATTGATTACTTGGACCAACTGTTGGAACCACTCTCCGTGACACGGTGTAAGAAGACAGGTGCTCCGACGGCGCGCCCGCGCTGGGGCGAGAGAGCGGCCACTTCGTGTGACCGGAAGTGAGCGCCGCCGCTAGGGGCAGCACGTGTTCAGGAGGCCTTGGAGCAGCGGCACAAGAGTGGATAATTTACGACCTCCGTCAGCATTTAAAGACCTATACCTAAAGATATGCAATTTTTCGTTATTCAGACGCCAAATCCTGAGCAGGTAGAAGGTTTCATGCCACTTACAGTCAAAATACCGTCATTTCCGACACGAGAGAGACGCGTCGTCTGCTCGAGCAGACGATGCGCTGCGCTTGCCGCTGCTCGCCGCATCGGAGTCAATCGAAATGTCGGCAGATATATAAAGGGACGTTCCTCCAAGCAAATAGAGTCGCTTTAAGCAGGCGAACGACATATATGCATCGAAATAAAGCACTTCTGCCGCGCGTGCCCATAGAAGCGCCAGCAAAGCGTGCGAAAAAGTGGCCCCCAGAACAGGTGCTGCCCCTTGCGGCAGCAGCGTGCGTAGAGTAACACTAAGTGGCCGCGCCTCGCGCCGCCGTCGGATCACCTACCTTCTTACACCGTGCTCTGTGAACACTGGGAGCATAAGACAGCGCGACAAACACAGGAAATGAGCAAGCAATTACGTTCTTTTTTGACAAAAAAAAATCAGGTGAAACATGAACGTAAAAAAAGTTAGTCACGTTTCACTTCATGTACGCGGGTTACGTGCAAGTCTATGGACGCCGCGAACATGCACAGTGAGCACCGCGGCGTCGAAGCATAAACCGAAATGGCGCGAAAGCGCCGCTTCTATTCTCCACCTCCAGGCGCCTTCCTCCTCCGGCTCTCGCTTCCCTCGCGGCGACAACTTAATTTCGCCGATTTCACAGACTAAGCGCGTAAATAATCCTAGGACACCTAAGAACTTCTTATGAGTTGTGAGTGCGAAAGCATTATTGTCCAATTGAACGTCGCTGATCGGTCTTTCGAGTTATGAGCTCCTCGCGGGCAAGGGAGCGCGTTGAGACGCTTTTAATTTGTCCTTGCCGAAGTACAGTTAGAAGGCAGACAAGAGATTGCGTGGACAAAGAACCTGCGGATAACACAGGCTTCTGAGAGAGAGAGAGAGGATGACGTGGCGTCACGGTGGTGCCTTCTCCCAGCGCGCAACACCTGGCGCGCTAAGCGGCATCAGCTGTTCCTTTTCGCCCACTCGGCTCCGTCGAGGCGCGCTCGTGATGTGGCGTCGCAGCCAATGAGAAATTAGGCGCCGTTTCGCTCCTACGGATGACAGACGCCGGCTTTTTCGCTCAATGGGTCATTTCATGCTTTCGCATCAAAATGTGTTTGTTTGTTGAATCATTTCTTTTCTGTGAATCTTTGGTTGCGTTTCGCACCTTCTCACCTGCTTCTAGAGCTGTTACTGCCAGAGTTGTTTTGGCGGAGTTGTTCCGGAGAGCACATCTCGAAAAAGAGGAGCGAAGTCGGGTTAGAGTGTGCCCTTCTAAGAAGGCCGGGAAAAAAGGAAAGACCAGAAATGCGCATGCGCTTTGCCTTCCGTTGTCGCCTTTCTGAAACTGGCCGTGCAAACAACAACTGCCTCTGAGTTCACAGCTTTGTTGAAGTGCGTGTGCGCATTTTGCCCTGAGAATGCATGCTCATGAGTGCTTCTAGAAACAAGCATCCACAGACGAGACGTACGATGGCCTTCTTGCCTTTAAGAGGCACCGCGACGACAATTTATACGGACGAAATGGAGGAACAAAGCGAGAAAAAGCTGAAACTAGTCAGAATGCAACACACCGCAGAGGTAAATGGAAGCGACGTGACTTCAGCTGGGCTTGCAGACAAGATGGTCAGCTTTCTTCACGTACATCCAAAATATCTAAGGGGAGATGTCACTCTTACTGATGATGGCTGTGTGGCGATTAAATATGAACGTTCCTCTTTATATTCTCGTGAGTATTAGCCTATCTGTAAAAAATGTGTCGTTGTTTTGAAATCCGCATGGAGCTTCCCCTTTCTTCACGTTCTCATCGTATACAAAGAAGCGCGCGTCTTCCTCTTGCAGGGGCACTAGACGGGACAATTAACTGCTGACCTACTAGTAAACAACCTTTCTACGTTATAATAAAACCACTCTTACAACGCCAGGATGCTTGATGAGCCAGAAAATTCGTAAAGACAAAAGACGGGAGGCGACGCCACCTTCATGTTCTAGAACCAGCTAGCCATGACGTCATGGGATTTAATGACGTCTGCTAGGGCCTAGTAATGTTTTATCTGTAGAGATGACCTACACTGAATTATAAAGAAGGAGTTAAAGACCAAACTTCCAAACTTGCGAGAACTTTTCCTAAGCCAGAACGACCCAAATACGAGAGGATACTTCAAAATTGATACGTCCCACTGACGTACCATCCCTGTAGTGTGGGCGCAAAATTGAGAAAGTGGAATTCGAGTCTTCGTTTTCTATTCTGTAAATCAACCCTTTACCACAGAATTAAAGAGTACAGAGTTTTGAAGTGATATTTTCTCAGTGAAAATAATTTAATGTTTCTCTTTAGCGTCCCTTTAACATAAAGCGCTACTACTCTTCCTGCCTCTGCAGTGCAATCTCTTTTGTTTTCTCTATAATGTCCTCATCACAGGTATTTTTGATTGTGACAGCTGCATCAAGTTCAACTCCCGCGCTCAACCAGCAATTCGTACGGCAACACACGACACCGTTTTGATTTCTCCGTTGGTGTGAACACAACATGCTCTATTTTCCAATGGTCATTATTGTGCCTATAGTCACTCTGCAGAGTTTATTGTCGACCTTGGAACTGTGGTCTAAACAATTGTATTTTGATATTGCAAAAGCAATACACCACTTAGCTAAGAGAGGGCACCACAATATTTTTCTGTGGTTAACGAGGCATTGTGGCATTATCGGTACTCAACGTGTGGATAGAGCGGCTTGATTAGCCCGACGAAGAAATTAATTATTTATCAATCTCGATTTGAAGGGCGGATGCTGCAAGACAACTTCGCCTATTTTGACACCAATTCACGCTATCTGATTGGAGCTGGCCCAGCTTCATACATACGTGACTACATTTCCCGGACCCTAACCTAAGCCTTCCGATACTATCTGGACTGCCCCGAAGAGACGCGATCGGGTTTTGCAGACTATGCTTTGGTGTGACGTTCACCAGTGCCTACGCCTTCCGCATAGGAATAGCCAACACTAATGCGTGTGACCACCGCTCAGATAAGAGGAAACAATCATCCTTACTAAGCGCCCTTGTTCGCAGTATATTGTACCAACACACTCCCTCACCGCTGTGCTCAAGAAGTACGTCGGAAGAGATAATCCCCCATCATAGACGTGACACGATATTCCGTCTCAAAATTGTAAAATGCTTTGTTGCGCTTTTTACGATCCACCAGACTCAGTGAACACTTATAATAGTAGCTGCTATGTTTTTTCTCTCTTCTGCTCTCTTCTTTCTAACCCGCATTTCCCCGACTAGCATGCAGTGTCGCAAACCGGAGATGTGCCTCTGATTAACATTACTGCACTTCCTTCTTCTCTGTTTCTCTCTCTGTTTACCAACAGTGACATAAATTTAGGCGCTACCAAACAAGATTGTCTCTGTATAATATTGCAAGGTTGAAAAGCCTCGATGCGCAGAAAGTTCAGGACCCTGTATATAACTGTTGTATAATCGTCCATGTTTTCATTTTTGTACGTGCGCTCTTGTTTTGGTTTATTTTAGTCTATACTATATTCGAAATACGACGAAATAAGAGATGCGACGCATTTGTACCTCTAGAAAAGAAGGTTAGTAGGAACACATTCTGGTAACAAGGCAAAACGAGACAACGAATTAACTGGAGGGATTGTGTACAACCAAGTACACAAATTTAGAAAATGCTATCTGATGGAAAAAGTGTAGTATGACACCATATGCATGAAAGATGAATAATGGTGAATATAACAGCACCTAAGATATAGAGCGAATACAAGGAAGACATGACACGGAACGCTTATTTTATTGTACATGAGTAAAGGTGCTGTTTTAATCATATTACACGAACCTGCCTGTCACCAACATCAACGCTTTCGTTTGACATTAGAAAGACAACTTTCCAAATCTTACTTCAAGAAAACTAATTTGTTCGCTTTCCGCATAAATATCTGTGAAATGTCAGCGGCAAATGATCTCTAAATGCACTTCATTTTCTATACAGGGTGTCTCAGTTATCAGGCAGCACGATTAAAAAATATATAAACGGAGTTACGCGAAGCAAACCTAGTGCGTATTGTTTCCAGTGCAGTGGAGTAGCCGCCAGTATTTTTTCGTTGCTGAGATTTAATTAGCTAATTGTGATTATTTCCTAACTCGAGAAGTACTGCCCTAATTATCAAAGTGTGAATGAGAAAATTGTAGAGCTACATGAAAAACTACCGATACAGTTTTCTGTTGCTCAGCACGTGCTACATAAGTGTTTTTCCGAGTGTGAAAGGAGCCCGCGAATACTCGTACATGCAGGATTGCCGCGCGACTGGTCGCTCGAGGCACTTTGCTTGTATTCGCCGGCTTCTTTCACACTCGGGAAAACGCATTTCTGTGGCACGTATTGAGCAACAGAAAGCTGTATTGGGAGTTTTTCATGTAGCTGTACAATTTTCTCATTGGCACTTTGATAATTAGGGCAGTACTACTCGAGTTAGGTAATTACTTACAATTCGCTAAAAAATCTCAGCAACGAAAAAATTACTGGCGACTTCTCCACTGTGCTGGAAACGACACGTACTATGTTTGCTTCGTGTAACGCCGTTCCTCCTTTTTTTAAATCGTGCTGCGTGATAGCTGGGACACCCTGTATATCTTAAAGCAGGAGTGCTTGCCGCTCTTTTATGCGAGTTGTGGCTGTATTAGTCCGCGTTAAACGTTATTTTCGAAAGTCCTCGCACTACCCGGAGAAAACGTTTGTGTGCATATAAATGAGCGGCTTGTGAAAAACAAAAACAAATAAGATAATAAAAAACTAGCACCAATAATGATTACACAATAGGCGCACGAATACAAAATTTAGGGCCATAATCTCTGTCACAAATATGAGTTCTATCGCAAATTTAGGGTGCAGAAGTGGACGTAAGGGCTCTATTGTTGCCTGAGATTAGTGAACCTAGATCGGCATTCGGTAACTATTTCTTGCATTCCCTATGCTTTCTGCCATTATATACCAGCACGCACGAAGTCACGCCCCCGCTATCGCTAGGACGGGTCCCTTAGCGGGACGAATGATAAATATTAATGGAAGCGGAAGAGAATCAACGCAAAATACGACCCTTTGTTGCTTTTTCATGTGTCAGAAAAGTCATAAGTTGGGGCACCTATGTACATCCAGTCGATGTCGTCGCTGGACACTCCCTCTGCCCACGATCGGAAAAAGCTAGTGTTTACCAATATGCGGTTGATGTTTAGCATTTACAAAACGACGGCAAGCAGGATTGAGCGGCGAGCTCAGACAAACATAGAAATGGTACATTGTGGAAACGCCCGAGATACAATTGTGAATGTAATCGTCTATTTCTGTGACACAAGCCGCCGGTGCAGAATACACCGACCAGATTTCATCCTGCACCACAGCAGCTCAATAGAACATCAAGTGACCTTACGTTATTTTTAACGTGACAAACATTAATGTTGTGCACCCTGCTGCCGTGCTATGTTGGCATTT
Source organism: Dermacentor silvarum (assembly GCF_013339745.2). NCBI lineage: Eukaryota > Metazoa > Arthropoda > Arachnida > Ixodida > Ixodidae > Dermacentor > Dermacentor silvarum. The sequence continues at coordinate 173,881,994 of NC_051159.1, read as the reverse complement.
ATTTCGTGAGTTGGCAAAATCATTCCGTGAGTTGGAACACCCTTCGCTAACAAATCGACCATATGAGATTCATGTTTCCTTCAGTCGTGAAATGTAGCTTTTGTTGAATCTGTGGCCATTCATGGGGTGTGCCAAATATTACCCCGTTATATATGTGTGCTTCCGTTTTGTTCTGTTATCGACCTTCCTAAATGAATCTATCATGGAAACTGCAACAGATGTACCATAAAAAGAAAAAAAAAAGCATGTGGCCACGACTGACATGGAAGGCCCAACCAAGGCAAGCGTTAGAAAAGAAAAAGAAAAATATGGCAGAACTCATGTCTACAATGACTGTCGGTGTTATAACGATTAGCATTCGAGCAATGTAACGAAATACGGTATTTCTCAAGTTACATTCATTTAGCATCTGTGTTGGTCATTCTGAGTCTTTCGTTGCTTCGGCTTTATGTGACATACTGTGGTATTCTCCCAATTTGCTATTGCACTCGCTTGCCAATGTCACTGACGAGCATGGCGCCATGACGACGACTGTATGACGCCGACGCAGTGACGACGATTGATTAACGTAAGAATGAATGACGTCGATGATATCGCGACTGCCGTGTGACAATAAATGCATGACGACTGCAAGACGACGATGACGTAACGACGGTAGCCCAGAGATTATTTCGTTGCGCTGCTGAGCTCGAGGTGTCGGGTTTGACGCTGGTGCAATACGATGTGGGCCAAATGCAAATACCTTAGTGTACCGGGAATTGGATGCACGTTAAGACCCCAGGGCGTCAAACTTAATCCGATGCCCGCCACTACAGCCTGCCTCATAATCAGGCCTTTGTATCAGCACGTAGGACCCCAGCGTTTAACTTTCTGTAGCACTAGGAAAGGTTGTATAATACACAGTCACTTTACTGATTACCATTTAAAAATTTTAAGTTAATTTGGAATAGTCTATATGCCAGAAATAAAAGCAGTGATGCAAAGCAAGTGCCACCTTTCATACGCAGATGTTTTTGTTGAATGTCGGCGAGGTTTAGTGTCATTAAACTTTTAGTAAATGTGTAAAATTTTCAACCGTGTTGTGTCTGTTAGTGGTCACGCTCTTCATTGTTTGGAGTGATTTGCCTCAATATGATTGTGTTTTTTTTTCATGTATACTGTCAGGAATATATTTGTTGTTTTCTTATATTTAGTACAATGCATGAAACGTAAAGGAGACGTTTGATCTAAATCAGAAAAAAGTTGTTGGACTGCCGTAGCAAAATTCTTGTGATGATAGTTATCTCAAATATCTGTTAACTGGAATAACGATAATGGGTCAGCCTGAGAGTTAAATTGTTATTTTTTATTGGCATCATATAATTGGAGAGGTTGGCGCCTTTAGGTGGCACCGGCCCCCCCTTGTCGCTTGGCAAAGAAAAATATTTTCTCAAAATTTGTAACAAAATGCCACATAAAACAATCACAAAACCGTCAGTCAGCCATATAAAAAGTTCTGTACATGAGTGCAGGGACCCACAGAAGGTGAACAGTAAGCAGTTGCATATGTAAACACGTGCTTCGTATTATCCGAGAACAAAAATAAATTCAGTTTCACAGACGAAGTTCAGTTTCACAGAAGAGTGCACAGACCTTGAATATACCCGTACATAACATACTACATAAACTTCTGAGAAGCTTACAAGCACAGACTTAAATCATACGTGTATCTTTCAGCAGACACTAAAATTTAATATAATATCTGAGTCGAAGTGTCATGTTTCTAAGAAGCACGCCATAGCCGCAACTGACAAGATTCCCCCCTCCTCCTCCACCCTCCGCATCCCCCGCCCCCTCTCAAGAGAACAAAATAAAATACGATATGGAAAAAAAAAGAAAGCCAGATAGCTCGGTGTTGCTGCCGACATAATATAGGTTTTCCTGTAGATATTGCAAAGTCTGACTGCGACGAGCGAATGTGACCCAACTTTCATGGATGCCACAGGAAAGAAAGAAATACCGAGGGAAAAATAAAGAGTAAAAAGACGTCAAAATCAATGTAGCTCCTGCTTCGAATTCCTCCTTATCTTGGCATAGTATCATGCCAGCGCTCGGCCTGTATTTCACGCCTCCTGGTTGCCTTGTTCTTCCTTATTGTACAACTCGCCGGCGTGAAAGCGTGCTTCTTTCTCGAATATGCGAAGCGTGATTTCGATGCGTCCTGATACCGGCTCAAAGCCTGTAAGCTATATGCGAGGTAACATTTCGGTTCAGAAACCCCATGTGACTGAAAAACAGAGCCTGAAATCTACTTATGACAGTGTTGGAACTGTGTACTTCTTCAAATGAAATTTCACAGACGCAAAGTTCACATCGTAGTTGCGAAGGGCAGTGTTGAAACCGATGCAGATTTTATGAAAAAGATACACAAAGAGAGGGAAAAAGAGAAAAGGGCAGAGATGGTAATCAAGGACGTTCTCGGTTGGCTACCCTTAACTTGGGGAAGGAGAAAGATGAGAAAAACGAAGGGTAAAAAAGTAATAAAGAGGCAGTGCAGCACACTCGCGGAGAAATATTCCCTGGCAGTCACAAGCGTTCGTATACAGTCCAAGCGCCTTCAGGAAGCGCAATATTCATTCTGCGGCCTTGTGCATGCAACCGTGCTTAGGCCAAGGTCCCAGGATCTATTCCTTCGAGAGCGAATTGTCATGTAGGTGGCTAAGACTAGCTTGCAGAGCACATGGTTGTGCATCAAAGAAGGGCGATGGCTCAGAATGTGCTGTATTGTCTTGTCACACCCGCAAACATTGCATGCCACACTGTTGGCCATCACCATTACGAAAAAATAAGCGCTCGTAAACGCGACCGTCCCGTCCACACGCGACGCAATAAAGTTGTGTCGAGAGGGAGAGTTTGGTTGGTAGGCGAAGGGCGCAAATAAAAGTAGAGAGAATACAAGCGGGAGTGATGATGCGCGCACGACCAAGGGCGTTGCACCACAGTGTGTTGGGGCTACAGCAACAAACCACGCGCCCTGATGCTTCTCGACATCAACCGCATTAAATGGAGTGGGCTGAGAGACATCCCGAAGTCCTAATACCCGCAGTCGACTGCGTTGACTCTTGGTGAGGTCTGCGCATTTTGCATTGACGTGGTGCTTGCATATGAATTACGTATTCTGGAAGGCATGATACATTATGTAGTCGCGCATCTTCTTCGAAGTTAGTGGACAGGATTCCGGTATTCTGGTCACTGGCGTTGTTCCGTCGGGCCCTAGCTGAAAGGAACGTTATGCACAGCGAATGGAGAAGCAGCAACGACTTTCGCCCAAAAACATTTGTCTTGCTTCTTCAGCCTGTTGCTCCCAGTTTAGCGCCATCCTCGCCGCTACATGCTGTTTCTGTGTGTAATTGGACAGGCATATCAGACTCTACCGAACTTAATAAGTTACGCTCGGGGCAGCAATCAGCGGCAGCTTTTGCAAAGCTAGATACGCTATACAGCAAGCAACACTCACTCTCCTCCTTCTCCTCTGGGATGCTCAGATAATGTTTCACTATTGTTTGTTACGCGCATGTTCTACAGTGAGTTTAGACAAGACTGTGAGCCTAGCCAGAATGCAGAAAATGTCCGGGAATCTTGCATAGAAAAGTGTCAAACGGTCTCTTTTACTGCAAGAAAGAACTGATGGGTTCATCGTAAATGATTTATTAAATTCTATCATGTGGGATTGAACGGGTGAAAGGAACATTGGAAATCATGAAAGCGTTCAAGGCAGATTGAAGAAATATTTCGCTGTGTGCATATTTTCTTTCTGCGTCGTATATCAGAAAGCGAGACAAGTATGACAATACCAGGGCCTATCGGGGCACAGGAAGGAAAACGAAAAAAAAAAGATAAATTAAGGGATAACAGAAGGTTACTCCGCGCATATTTGCTAACGTGCATTCCGCACAATGCAAGATTTCATATTCCCGCACCACTCCCTTCTCTTGTTTCTGGTGGTCACCCTGTGTCCGGTTCCAATTTCAATGCACACTCCCAGCCGTCGTGCATGGTTGATTTTTCGTTCTCAATAGGCTCCGCTTCCATTTTTATTCCAGAACGAAATTCTCGTCGCTTACGAAAGGCATCCTGCGTGTCAGTGCGCGTATACAAAAAGACGTTCGATAGAACAATGCTTTTTAAAGTTCTTGTGTTATTGGTTTCCTTCGCTGCACGGCTGCTTTCACTGTTCTGCTTGCAGCGCGTTTCGCAACTGGTGGCTCCAAGAATGAAAATTGCGGGCTGCGTCCTCTGTCTAGGCTGTCCTTGGCAGTACATGCAGTGTTCTATACATGCATGAGGAAAATAAAAACTTTTATTCAAATTCACGCTAAAGAAATATCCCATGCACACAGCTCGTTTCTTTTCTATTTTTTTCGGAATATCAGATTGCCACGATATTTCGCCCTGCTGGGTTTCTTGCGCGGATCCAGCCTGTGGTGCCAACAATTTTGTCATTGCCTCAGGTGTTCTTCACGTCGCACAATAAAATCGTTTGTAAAGGCGCACTGCATTGCAGATCATGCAGGAATTACATTAAAATCTGCATAATCCGATCACTCTTGTCATGTTCCCACAGTGGCGATGTTTTTTTTTCATTCAGTATAACCGCCTCATCATTTTTATCTCAGATATAGGCACATTATGATGCACTTAAGGGGAAGCGTTAGTACGGGCCCAACTACGATGCCGCCTATTCAAACACTTGTAAAACGCAGAAACACTTCTCCGAGATAACCACTGGGGCGATTTTAATGAAAGCTATTGCACTTGACAGAGAAAGCTAAATTCTAGTGACTGTTGGAAGCGTAATCTTGATTTAAATTTTGAATTTCTTACACGAAATTTTCTAAAATTGGTAAGTTTGAAAATAATAGAAGCACAAAGTTAACAAATTCGTAGGTCTGCACCAAGAACAGATAACGCAGCTATGTAAACAGCATTCGTTAGAGGATTCCAAGGGGACAAATTTGATACATAAATTTCTATCTTATGTGAACATGTTGCATTGTTTACAAGGGTTTTGCAAAAGTGTTATTCACATGTTAGTGGTCTATTTGAGAGACGTGAGTAATAATAAAATTTCCCCCCTTCAGAAGTACTATTAGACGCAATTTACAGAATATTTATATCGTTTTCATTGCTGAGTTACGTGGTTGTAAGCTGGACAGTTTTGTTTTCTGAATATTTGCGATCTTCAACAAATTTATTAAAAATATAGCAGTCTATAGAAAAAAATCTCTGACAACAGTCACTAGATTTGAACTTTTTCTTTTATATGCAACAAACTGCATCAAGTTTGGTGCAGTATACTGGTTGCCGAGAAAGCAATTTCTCCTTTCCCGTTTATTTAAATAGGAGGCCCCTAGCTAAAGTTTCTTCTTAAGGGCCTTTACGTTATGTGTGGTGCACATCATTATTATTTCCCGTCCTACAATTAGTTTCCAATCTAAGGCAACATTACCATCATATTACTCTACGATGCAAATTATTACTTCTCGTAGCTGTGACGTAAGCCGATGTATCGTGCACCGTTGTGCTCTTAATTAAGTACCGAGTGCGAGCCTTCCCTTACCTTCATCATTGTTTCAAGCAACGATATAAATGGACTTGAGACAAATGCGCTAATAACGGTTGCCATGGATCTTTACATAAGTCGATTCGACATAAATGTCTATGAGGAGTCTGGAGAGCTTATCTTTTACTTAGCGTTAGTATTGCGTCACTGCCATCTTTAGTAGTCTGCTGGCCGCGTTAAGAGGCCAACCTATGTACTGCCGACAAAAATTTTATCTTCGTATAAAATCACTTTTCATATAGAACCGTCTTTCAGAACTGTTGGCCGTTCACAGAAATTTAAAAATCAGAAGGATAGTTTCCTGGGCGAGATGGTATTTACCTCTTGAAACAAGCAGCGTTAAAATACGAGAGGGACAGACAGCTCTCTACTGAAATACAAAGAATTCGGCCGGCGCATATGGAAGAAGACTTGATACAAAGGTAAGGAAGATCATTGTATCGCTGTGAGAGCGCTGTGCTCATCTACCTTAAATTCGTGCCAAGTGTTATATTTGGGCTGCTCGCTTCAAGAAGCACTATATATAAGCAGTACTGAACTATTATTGACCAGCACATGATTATCACTGGTTTGTTGTGAGAAACCTTTTGGTAGTCGACGGAAGTTTTCAGCTTTAAGTGCCGGGAGATTCAATTTTAATTATTGCAACATAAATATTCTGTTCTAGAAGCATTATTTGTTGGGCTAGTTGGTTTTGCATAGCTGAAAAAGTAAATTAGAGCGATGAAAGACAGAGGCACAAACAAGCGCTTTCTCCCTTTCTTGTGTCTGTAACAATTATTGCGCTAATTTACTTGTTCAGCAAACAATAACACATTAATGCAGATTGCAAGTGAATACATGCGGGCGATGGAGGGAAATAGCGGCCCCGTGCTAACGTTTCGATAAAAGATTTTTCTTGGTCAGAGCGTTGTCGAATACAAGTCCCCATGTCGAAACGTTGGCTCGGGGATGAGGCTTCACTTGCTCACCTACTGTCAATCTATTTTAAACGTTGCGACCTCCAGTGCACAATCTCAGCCTTTGCCGACAACCTACATAGCAATGTGCACACTAGTTGAGCACTGCTCTGTTGCAAACATAATCACATCGTAACTATATTACCAACGTGTTGTTACGTGTGGAAGAACACAGACGAAAGAGGCTATTTACAGGCTATTTACACTGGAGCCAGACAGCCAGGCCCACACTCGCTCGCACCAAGAGCACAGACACACTTCATCGTCTTTCTCGCGGCGGCTCGTCTCTTCAACATCTTTCGATCCTATCGTAATACTACCCCCCGGCGGCAAAAGCGCCGTCACGGTGCTGTTAAATATCCAAGGCGCTTGGAGAGCTGTAGGGTTTGAGTCGGGCGACGTGGACAATATCACTGGTGGTCACAGCGGAGGACGTAGTGGGCGTGGTTAGAACGATTTCGTAGGTGACATCGGTCACTTGGCGGAGCACGCGATATGGGCCTGTGTAACAGGAGAGCAGTTTTTCAAAAAAGCCAACTTTACGTGATGGTGACCAAAGCAACACGAGGGTGCCGGGCGCAAAATTCACATCACGGTGATGGAAGGCGTAGCGTTGTGGGTGTAATATAATAATAATAATATTATTATTACAATATTATTATAATATTATTAAATTTATTATAATATTACTAATATTATATGGACACTCGAGGCATATTTTCATCGTCGACGTAGCCGTGATATTGCGGATGCATAGGTTGTATAAATATTTAAACAAATAAACACAGATAAAATTATTTGCCAACTTGATTCGAACAAAGAACCTTTAGGGCAGAAGCCCTATACTTATCCATTAAGTCACGGAGGCTTGCCTCAGCAGGCGTAATAGAACCCCATTAAAAAATTACCACGTGCAAGAGATGTTTTTTAGTTGTCAGGGCACTTTTCTTTCTACCCAGCAGGAGTTGCCTTGAATGCCGCGTCGCGCCAATATTTCGCACCCGTGTATACGTTGAACACCGTTCGGAAAGGTTGTTGTTCTCGTTGCCCATCAAATTCGTGGTTCCTGCCTTTATGGGAGATTTGCCACGAAATGCGTAGATTATTCCTAGTTATAGCCACAAATAAACTTTCATTACGTGTTAAAATGAACGCAAGAACAGCAGGAAGAATCAATAATTATTCATTGAAATTATCGCACACAAAAAAAAGATACAAGTTTTAACCGGGTCATTCGGTTGCACTCCATGAGAAATTCCTGAAGTGTGGAGCAAACAACCCTGTGGCTGAATCACACAGTAGAAATCCCAAACGAAAAAGTCCAAGCGCAACGCTAAACATTGCTGTCGCTCTGAATTCTTTGTCCTTCGGATGAAACTGCCGCTGAAGGAGTCAAGGTTTCTGATTTGCTTTGTCTTGTTATCCCCACGTGACCACTCTGGCCGCACTTTATTGTTTCCGCCATTAATTATGAGCCGTATGCCAAATTGAAGAAGATCACCATGCAGTGACCAAAACAACGAAGATTTTCATCTGGAAAAAGAATCGTGAAAGCTGTAGGCATGCCTCTACTGTAAGGGTCCTTTGCGCTATATTAGTTTGAAGGTATACTTTTGTGAAACTCAGTATCTTGTCATGTGTCTTTTCCTATGACAATAGCGCTGAACGGTTATCCCGTGCGCCAACTGTTCCCAAATGAAGGCTGAAACGTATACGGCCCTATGTTTCATGCAAACGCGAAAAAAATCAGAAGTAGAGCCGTACTGCACCAGCACCACAATTTGTTTTATTAAATTTCACCAGAGCCTCTAACGAGACACAGATTGCTACTTACGGCGAATACCGCACATAAAAATGAAGTTTCGTTTTCTGCTAATCGCTAATGCGTCCAAAAAAATAAAAAGCGCGAGTGTGAATCTGCGCAGAACACCTCGTTACGACTCCGCAGAGACCGATGAATCTCGGAGCCACCATATAAGGTTTGTATATATTCGAATAATCTTTTATCTCCTTCTTTAGTTCGTGTTGAATTCAAACGAGATGCAAAAATTTGGAGGACGCTTAAGCTTCGTCTTTAAGAGTGGAACGAGATAGCATTCAAAGATCCTTGAAGGCTTGTCAGGTTTCCCGGCAACTACAGCTTCTTTTCTACATCTTCGCCTCTGCGCGCCTCTGCCATTTTACGCTGCCGAGGGGGCGGGTGCCATCTGGTTTATGTTTCTTAAAGTAACCTACTCGGGCGCGTCGCTGTATGAATGGTAGAAATGCTGTTAAAGGAGCTTGCATTTGAGTTTCCTCACAACAGAATTATGTTTCTCGCATATTCATAATACAATCCGACCCTATCATGTCTGTGGGTTGTGGTTAAGTCGTACTTTACGATTTTACTAATAAATATTACTTTAAGAAATTCAATTAGTTCATTAATGCCTCTGCGCCACGCGGAGGGCCTGCGTGGTCGGGGTGGTTTGGGATGACATTCTCAGCCGCGGATGCCGGAGTTTCTGCGAAACGGGGCCCTTAACGCTTTCGCGTTACAATTGCGACCCGCGGAAGGGAAAGCGGAAATTAGGAGGACGCTTAAGCTTCGTGTTCAAGAGTTGAACGCCATAGCATTAAAAGATCCCTCACTGCTTCTTACGCTTCACGACAACTGCAGCTTATGCAACCCTAATGGTTAAAGGGAAACACTGCCGCCGAACGCTATGCACGAAGGCGAGCTTTCTGGTATAGAAACATGGCCTCTTGCGTGGGCCGATCCCGGAGATAGTGCACAACCGCGCCAAAAAAATTACATCATTTTCGGGTTTCTGTTATTGTTTCGCACTTCTAATATTTCAGTCTGAGAAGATTTAACATAAAAAGCATGCACTGTCACTGTGTCGTTTCATGAGATTTCTTTGTGGGTTGTCATACTCAAAATTCCCAGGAATAGCTTTGCCAAGAATGTAAGAAAAGGTATGAGCAACTTTAGTGATAGAATGGTGTGGCAATATAACCCGCATATGCCGCACGTCCTATAGCAAGGCATGGCATATACATATACCTAAATATATACGGAGGGCCTGCGTGGTTGGGGATAATTTTCTCTGCTGCGGACGCCGGCGACGACGCCGGATTTTGTGCGACACGGAGCCTATAACGCTATCGCGTGAAAATACTTTCGCGGCCACGCATGTTCGAGACACCCTGAGCGGCAGTATCTGCGAGTGTCGTTCGTTATGCATGGGGAATTTGTTTAAGTAAGGATTAATACCAGCGTAATGCAATAAGAGCATGAAACAGAAACATCAATAATTACAGGACGGAACCTTTGGTAAGCTTTAACTAGAGACGTATTTACTAGAGAAGTACTAACAAGGGTATTAACTATTCTGACTTAACGAGGAAACATTGCAAATACTGACCTATTGCAAACAGTTCTGTGAAGCATTTACAAGTGCGCTTGCGCTTGGGATGGGCGTTGAAAGAAGAAAATTGTAAAACAAATATAAAGACCTTGATAACGAAAACTTATGAGTTCGTCTGAGTGACGAGAACTGGGGCACATGGATAAAAAAAAAAAGATAGAAAATGGCTGGCGCTAGATAAACGTGTTATATCTGCTCAGATGATGTTCAGGTCTTGTAGTTGTGTGCGCACATTATTAAAGAAAAATAAACAAAAAGTAAAATTTGCAGTTTCTATCTAACGCGAACTATTGAAGGTGTTAGCAAGATTTAGCATTGCGTTTGGGCTTTTCGCAAGTTGTTTGAACAATGCGCGCAGGTGACGAGGCTGCTCTACCCTGGACGCTCAACGCTCCCTGGTGGCCCGCGCCCGAGCGGCGATCATTTCCAGTGGACTTCCGGAATAGGGAGACTACCCAAGTGCTTCTGTAGAGCAACTCTCTGTACTTTTATGATTAAATGTTTCTCCACCACCACAGCACGCGAGACCACTCCTGCTGCGCGCCAGGAAGAACGACCTGAGAGGACGCAGACGTGTCACGAGGCAGACTCGATGTGGTTACACCTAGAGTTAGTGTATAGGACTCCCGCAGGGAGCCATATACAGTAACCCTAGTTACTGCAGTGTTACTCCAGCAGCGTTTCCGCAGCCGCACATAGTGCCATAGACGACACCGACGGAAAACCGTCGGCGTTTGTCAGCGTCTAATGAAATGGTTAGGCCGATTTAGCTTGATGTTTCCTATCTGTTCCGCTCAGCAAAGTGTATGCATCCTTTTATGGTATATGCGCACGGCTTCACTAGCAAGAACGTTAATGTTTGTGCGCGTGCAACGCTCATGCCAACCGCGGAAGCCAGAACGCTGGCCTGGCTCCGGCAGCGCCGGTTCAGCGGAACGTGACGGCACGTCACGTTGCGTCACTTGGCTTCGTCATGTTTCGTCACTTGTCGTTTCGCCACTTGGCTTCGCCGTTCTTGAAGCCCCTGCGCCTCTCTGGAAACCTAATACTATAGTGCCTGGAATATACTTACTCCAGGCACTATACTAATACTCCGCACGTAGGTGGCGCATGTGCTATCGATATCAGGCCAGCATGGCGTCAGCGCCAACGGCATGAACGCGCCTCGAGTGTCCGTTATAATCGCAATAAAACGCGGCACACGCCACAACTCGTACGTGACGCACCGCGGGTAGGTAGATAAGCGTTAAAGCAAGGAGTAAAACAAGATTACCACATACTGCGTGTAAGATACGTGACACTGCTCAAGATTCCAAAAATACCTATAAGGTTGGATATTTATGGATTTTATTGGCGCAAGGGCCACATATGGCCGGAGAACGGATAAGACTTTTTTCTTTCATCCTTGGTTCAAGTTACGTGAAACACCCTGTATACTGCAAAGAATATGTTATGGGAGTGCGAAAAGCAAAAGTCACACCGGGAACACGTCTTGGCGACGCTGTCGCACCCAATGCGACCAAATAACTACACGGGATGTATCTATCTGGCAAAATCACCTGACGACTGTAGGATATATCTTTCGTACGCTTGTCGACTTAATATTCGGCAAGGGGCTGGAGGAGCACGCATGTAACATAGAAGCCTCCCTTTCATACTGCCTTTCGGCAAGGGGCTGGAGGAGCACGCATGTAACATGGAAGCCTCCCTTTCATACTGCCTTTAACAATTTATCCCCTCTGTCTCCACATGCTTGAAACAAGAGGGCATCATAGCATGCCATCCTAAAATTTTAATAATGACGTGTTTGTCTCTTTCTCAACGACATTCGCGATAATTCCTATCGAAGAGCAAAGCGCAGCATACTGCTTTCTATAAGACGATGGTGCCGGAGGAAAGCGGCTGAACGGAAATTTAATTCAGCGCCCAATGTGCTCTTCGAAGACTCACTTGAAGTCTCTAAGCTAGAGTTAACGAAGTCTCATTATATTTGCGCACCTCCCCGTTGTTTTGTCCGGTCAAGCTGCCAACGTTCGTCCAAATGTGCCCGAGACCATTTTCTCATTCAGTGAATAATTAAATACTGATTGCCTTTTACTTTCAAAGTTGTGCCTGCGTGACATTATTGTAGCTCAATTTCCCTTATCTCATCTGTCTCCTCTCTAGAGTTCATTTCATCTAAATAGATTATTCCAATTGTCTGGAAAGTGAACCTTGTCTTTACAACATTGGAAAGCAATCACCAATGGCTCAAAACATAGAGACGTTGCTGAATAGAGACGCAGGGCACGTAAGATCCAACACGCCCTGTCTAGCTTATGTGCACAGTTCCTGAGCCCGGCATCACGTTCTCAGGCCCGGCTCTATCGGCAATAAATCTACGGTGGCCTCACACGTTGCCAGAACCACCGTGCTTACAGAGTCTCAGCAGTCGAGCGACCGGAAGAAAACAGTGGTTTATTTGCTCCTCATTTTCGCGTAGCGTCTCAATAGGAAGCGCTGTAGTGTCGGTACATGGCTTCCCTTCCTACGGTTTTGGATCAAGACAGGTCAATCAGCTTTCTTCTTTTAGTTCGGAGCTTAAAGCCCCGAATGTAGTTCCTGGTCTTTAACGGCGACTGCCGCCTCTCCTGCGGCAAGTTCTGTATTATTTAGTTTTCTTTAACGGCCGATTTCGTAAGCCGTTTTTTTTTAGTTGGGGTGTACAGTTCTTGCTCCAGGGCTATGCTCAGCCGCTTAGCGGATTTATGTCTTTTTCTGAAGTAACCTCTTCCTGAAGTGGGGGCAAATGTTTTTTGAGTGGCACGAGCATCGAGTCACACTCTTGTTTCTTGCGCAGCAACTTGCGGTTAGGAACGGACTTCCAGTTTGTCACAGAGGTTACAAGCTGTCACGTCAGCGGCGGAGGGGCGTGTTGGTGCGCTTCTAGCGCCATCCGCTAGGGGATACGCGTCTCGTACTCCTCGCCCTCCTTCGCTTCCTCGCCCGCTCCTCTGTGCGGGCGGTTTTCCGCCAGTTCCGTTTCGCTCGCTCCTCCGAGTTCGGTTTCCCGCCCTACACCCGGATACACCAAGGCGGAGGCGCGACTGCCACTAGCAGAGACCTAAGTCAAGTATTAGGGTCGTTCCTCATTTTTTAAGGAATCGTCGTATTTTAGTAGCATCATAAGTTACAATATTATAATTACAGTTCTATTAACAGCGTTTGACAGGAAGTCATCATGACTTCGCAATACGAAATAGACATCGCGAAGAGGCAATACACATGCAAAATACAGCGGTTTCCTGCGGTGAGCTTCTTTATTCTTTTCATGCCACAATTTTTGCAATGAAAGTTCTTTCTGCTATTTACTTTCACTCTACTAAACATAGATGTGCATTGGGCATTTGGGCAGTTCCTAAACGACACAAGCGAATGGTCAAAGGTATTGAGTATATGGGCAAACTGGCATGCAAAATAACGTAGAATCACTGTGGCTATCAAAGTTTGCTTCTGATGTTCTGTTTAGAATGTTAAGTAGTAGACTATAATAATTATGCACAGCATCGTTTTTTTACTTTATGTAGCAGTTACAGTATGTTTTATGTATACCGTACAAGCTTGTTTAAGGGCCGTATTTTTTTTTTTTCGCGAGATTTTGAGAGGTGCGGCTCTTACAGGGGACCGGGCCTACTGGTCAAATTTTTCACATACGGGTTCCGGGAACTTGCGCGCTTTCCAATGGAATGCCTTCTTCGATTTGTTTGTTGCGGAGAGCTTCTATGCTTCAGCCACCGACGCAAGCACTGGTCGTTGACGCCGAATTTGCGGCCAGCTGCTCACCTGCCGTTCTTTTCGGCCTATGCGACTACCTTAATCCTGAATGCGGTGTCGTACACCATCAAACGCATGCTCTTCATTGCAAACTCCAGGCAGCAGACACAGGAACTGAAGGAGCTAGGATGAGCTGGCTGCGAAAACTAACCGCACAAAGAAAAGATGGCATCGGCGGCTTGCACGCTGCCATGGCGGAACGCGGAGTAGCCGGCCATGACCGCACGCCGGACGTCAAAGGTCAAAGTGCAGCTCTTGTCATTTAGAACAGGCGCGCGAAAGTACCATGCGCGCGAAAATTTGAACTCGATTCTTCTGGGCTGTAATTTTTTTTCTTCCAAAGTCCAGGATACTAAGTTAGGGTTGCGGCCCATACACAAGTGTGGCCCTCACTCGAGATTATACGCTATTTTACATGTCAAAAAGTGTCATCATTATGTGCAATTGAGTATTGCACCATACCTGCAAAAGTCAAACTCTTCCTGAGACAGGGCATGCGCATTTGCTGCGCCGACATCGTCACGGTACATGTCAATAAACCAAATCATCTCCGCAGGCCATAATTTGCTCTAAGCTTTAAAATTGAGACTTTTCATTGTAAATAAACTCTGATATTTACTTTCATGCGACAAAAATGCATTTTGTAACAAAAAGAAATGTTGAAGAGAAACTTCAAGAAAGCATATCCTTCTTGGAAGGAATAAAAGACGAAATAGCAGTTTTACGTATGCCAGCGCTTGTATCGTACGTGTCGGCTTTGAAGCGTCCGCGTTCGTTTGTACGTTGCAACAGCTCAGTTCCCAGATAATTAGGACGAATTGAAGAGAGAGAGTGATAGAAAGCGAGAAAGAAAGTTTGATCGGAACAGCAATATTGATCAGAAAATGAACAGTTTGATCAAAAACGAGCTTGAGTAGCTCCTCCGCTCAGCGGTTGGGCCTAGTCCAGTCCAGTGCAGGAGTCCCTCTGCCCCTCTCCATGGGTCGACCATTTCGAGCTGGTGCGTGAACTCGGAGCTGGGCAGCGCTGTTTTCCACTGCCGTGTTGAGGTGTTTGTCAAGGGTGTGAGCTCGGCAGTGTTTGCGCATGCCCATACCATGTGGTAGAGCGTTGCCTAATAGTCGCAGTGGGGACGCGTCTGGCAAATAATAAACTAGAAAGGCGAACGGTCCAAGCGCTGACACATTTGTGCACAGTCGAGTTTAGAATAATTTAGAATCGTACGTGTCGGGGACATCTGAATCTTTCGAATTATTCTTTTTTTTTTAGGCAAGATGAAGGCGAGTGAGGCTAAGTTGGGGCTTTTTGTTGAGACCCCGACGTTCGCAATGGGTGAGCTCCAAAAAGCCCGTTTCGGAAACTGAGGGCGAAGCAACTGGCTGTGATTGTTACCTACACAACATGCGTTTTCTGATACCCTTTCTACCCCGATCTATTTGAGGTCCCAAACAAACCCAGACACTTTGGAAACGACGTAGTGTACGGTTGCGGAATATTTTTGACCACCTGGAGTCCATTAACGTGCACCAAGTGCTCGGTGCCGAAACATTTTCATTTCATCGCATCGAAATGCATTTGCGACGGCCGGGGATCAAACCTGCATCCACGTCTACAGCAGAACGCCTATATCCACTGGGCCGCCAGGCGGTTTCTTAGATACCTCCATATTAGTTCAAATTAGAACGCAATCATTTCTCTAAGCCGTAGGACAGCGGTTGTTTGCTCAAGAAAATTTATCCCGCATCTTGTTTTCCCAGGCTCGACAGCGCTTCCGCATTAAGGTGAGGCCTACTTCCATTACCGCGACGGCTACCGGGCAACAAATTTTGCAGGAATTTACTTAATAAATGCTCCAATATGTTGACGTTTGAGAGATTGAACGTATCACTGACAAAACGCAGCATATCGTGCATTTCGTGCAGCTGGTCACATGGCTTTGATATTGAAAGTATACGACAATCTGTGTTCAGGGTGGCCGTAATCCGTTCGTTCACGACGCCTGGGTAAACACATCCACAGGACAGCCACCAACGTGAAAGTGTCTTGACTGTTTGATGGAAAGTTCTTCGGAAGCAGACATGCAGGTCCCTTCGTGTGTTGAATTCAGTCTGGCAATCGATCGAATGTCTGCTATATTTGAGCATCACGTTATTTTTAGATTCAGAATTCAGGAGTTTTTGCTTCTACTGGTGACTCTCGAGCCAGGCTTCGGCACGTGGCTTAAACCAGAGCTGCTCTCATTTTTTATATATGTCGCGCCGCCGTATAGCTCGACTTATAGTGTAAACATATAGCATGGCGCTACATATATGCGCGCGCGTGCAAAAGCGTGCCCAGTACGTGTTTGCGTGTGTCATCATCATCATCATCATCATCATCATCATCATCATCATCATCATCATCATGCCATTGACGTCCACCACATGACGAAGGCGGCCTCCCCGGCGATCTCCAATTACTGCGGTCTTACGCCTGCTCACCTCATCTTTTCCCTGCTCATTCATTTACTTGGTTGTAATCAGTAATACTTTCAACGCTTTTGTCGTCAGCTACTGCACAAACTATAATTTCTTCGAAGATTAAAAGACCACATGAGGTGAAACTAAAACATTTCGGCAACAATGAGGTTTGCACAAACATGCGCAGATAGTCGATCAATTAGAAAAGAAGAGCAGGAAGCAGAGCAACGGGATGGCACGTTCTCTAGTTTCTGCGGCTAACCACTGGTAACTGTAAGCACGGCCAATGTGTCGTATTACGCCGCTAATGTGCCCTAGTGTGTATGTTGTGAGAGTGTTATGTATTCTGCCAGTCTTCATGCGGGACAGAATTCATCTGAAGTAGCATGTTTAACAAACAACCAGGCAAACCAGTCCATATTTCATTAGAGATCATTTCACCATTCCTTCCCCTCTCGATTTTTCATGGCGGCGTGTTGAAGTGTAATTTCGTCAAAGAATATCGGTACAGAAAAAAAAAAAGCCTGCGCCGCCTTTTGATTTCAGCCGTCGTCCTATGCACCCCTCATCGTTCACATTGTGTATAACTAGCTACGATATCATATGTTGCTTCTATTTCTGAGATTATCACAAAATCACATTCTAACATCAGCAGGAAATGCGCTTATATGATAGGGTATACACGCGACATTTACCTTGCACTACTTTGGGCGATGCCATCAGATGAAAGCTTTGTATAAGATAGGGCATTTCCAAGCCGTATATAGAGCCCCTTTTCATGTGAGGCTGGTGAAGCAAACTAGATGGCTTCACACCGTCGCTAATGCAGCGCCGTAAGAAAAGTTCACGGTATCATTATTTTGACTGCAGTAACCAAGAATAGATGGGGCAAGACAAATGATATAGAATGGATTCCGCACACTCACCACTGGTCCGGAGGGCATGAGCACACATTCGGCACTCGACAGTTTTCATCCTCGGATCTATGGTAGCGCAGTTGAGGGATGTCCTTTCAAAAACACCTCACAAGATTGTGTTTTTCATTCATTCCCTGCCTTTACTTTTCCTCCAGCTTCCTGCACTTAAGTGCAGCTTTACCGTTCTTGATAGAATACGCTATAATAGCTTGCTTTAGTGGCTTGAGTGGCATGTTGGGAAAGAAGAGCTTTAGCACTGGACTGCTATGCGAAGATATAAATGAGTAAAAGTAAGCAAAAAAAGCACCATAGGTGCTTTCGCTCTTGTATGCATTTTGAGGTTTTGGTGGTTCTTCTCCCGACCGTGTCCACCTCTTAAAATGGTGCCGCGGAGCTTTAAAATGTCGTGGTTTGTTGTGTCTTTGTGCTTGCGCTAACATTAGGATGGCTTCTTCGCGTCGAAGTTTCAGACATTCGGGTTGTTGAGGTGTCGAAAGCGGACAGTGCAACGGTGCAAATGATGTCATTCCCTCGACGAGCTTGAAAAAGGTTCCGTAGAGATTCAACCCCAACCATGAATACCTGACAGAAGCTCTACGGCTCTTGCATATAAAGCAGCTATATATCATATGGTATTTTTAGATAAAACTTGGAAGGAGTGGTAAAAGGGACATCTTGACTTTATTGTTGGTGCGTGGTATCTCGCAAGCGCTTTGGAAATACTTGATATATGAGAGAACAAATAACCTGGCTGGCAATCAGTCATGTGTGAGTCTTTTACCCCCCCCCCCCCCCCCCCCCTCTAGAGCGCCATGGAATCCACACTTCACGATGGCTAAACAGAACGTAGTGTTGCATGTAAATCGTGTGCATGTCTGGCAAGAAGAGATGGAGCCTCCAGCGCACCACAGTATTGGCTGCTAGACTGAGCGGAGTGCCTTAATGTACATCTGCAAGAACACCAACACAAAGTACAGGTTTTAGCGCTTCACTGTGCGGTTTGCGGATGCGCGCCCCGCTTTGAAGACACCACAGTAATCGGAAGGCACGTGAATTATCAAACTATTATCATTATCGAAGCAGTGTCAAATGCTAAGGATGGCGCTGTTTGCAAGCCTTCCATCATTGTATCGCAAAAATACTTATCATATTTGGGATGCGCGGAAAGCGGTGTCCCTATTTAGGGCGTTTCACATTCGGCATATAATCGCCTGCTTCTTAACAGGATTTGTTTTTTTCTCTTTTCCTACGTGATTATAAATTTCATGTGCGTGCATATGTATGTTACTTTCGAGAAATAAAGAAAGAGAACAGTTCGAAATGCGCACTTGTCTTCGTATTTTCTTGTATTTGTCCCTGTGGGCCCGGTAACTGGTAGTAACAAAGGCAACCAACTAGCCCGGTGTCAACAAATGATGATGATTATTTATTGGCAACCCCTTTGAAACAGGGCGGCCGCAAACAGTCACATAGCCTGCTTGAGCTAAATCAAGTATTCTATACAAGCCTATTGTTCTAGCATTTTCCCTACATCTTAATATTTTCTCTCTTCCTTAACACTTCTATACAGTTAAGTATGCCTGTAGCGAATATGGTACTATCAACCTCTCCCCTGCTTTTTTTGCCACGAATACTATTTTGTTGAGTGGAGTCGCTGCCTAGCGCACACTGGCTGAAAGCCAAGGACATTCATGCCGAGGTGTTGTTGTTGCTTGGATTACATTCCTTGGTTTGTTTTGTATTTCTTGCATTGTATTGCATTGTATCCCATTATATGGCTTTGACATTATATCCCTTTAAATGCAAAAAGCGGATCACTGCTCGTGCTTTAACCAACTTTCTCGATGTATGTTGCCATTTTTGTTTTGTTATCTAACGGTGTCTTCTAGTGCTATATAAAACGCAATTCTTATATTGCCTATTGTGCATGCGCCTCGTTCAAAATTTACGGCAACAATTATCAAGACTTTATGAACGCACCTCCGATATACCTAATATTTTATCCGAGTTTATTTGCGCTTGCCTAATAGTTTTTTCCATAATAAGTTTTATTTTGACATTCGGAGCAGACATTTAAACCCGATGTTTTGGAGCGGACACTCTCCATTGCATCTTGCTGCAATACTGTTGCGCTATAAGATAACATAATTTGGAATTACGGGCATACGAGTTAATTTAAAAGGCAGAGCTTTGATATGTTTTGGTAAAACATAAAACGGGACAGCGTTGCTCCCGTGCACTAAATGTGAAAGCCTTTGATTGTATCATTTCAATTTTCTATTTAAACTGTTCTCTTGTGTATTTTTTTTTTTGTGCGTGCGTGCGTGCGTGCGTGCGTGTGCGTGTGCGTGTGCGTGTGTGTGTGTGTGTGTGTGTGTGTGTGTGTGTGTGTGTGTGTGTGTGTGTGTGTTAGCTACGATTTCGGGATAGCGGGCTCACCAGCAGCCAAACTTCCCATACTGTCGCAGTTTAACAACAACCAAAGATTACACTAAAGATACCTATACCTGTATGAATCTCGATCTCGAAGGCTATATGGTGCGAGTGAAGTTAATAAGCCCACTTAAATAATTAAATAAAGCATCGTTTAGCTGGACTGTGCAAGTTTCTTGAGCGCAAATATGGAGCAACAATTAGAACGTATACGACAGAAGTGCGCCGGTTCATGTTGTTTCTGTTGTCCGTTCTTATATTAATTATGTTCAAGACATTATGTTCCAGACAGACTAATTATGCTCAAGACATAATCCTGGTAAAGGGTACATCGACATGTGGTAAAGCGACATGCTAAGGTTTTCTGCGCTTCTGTTGTCCGCGTTTTTCGCACTGTGCCCTTCACCACAAATACGTACTAACTCGTCCAACTTTCTATATTGGTTTCAAAAGAAATGTCAGGTATGAGTGCGCAAATCTCTTATATAAGCAAAAAAAGGTCACGTAGCCCAATTATGTTTTTATGCTTTTTAGTGAAGAAAAAAGAAAGAGGAAAAATGGAAAATCTAATCATTTTTCACTTACAGTTTGATCCACGACTTGGCAAGACACTCGTCCCTGATATACTCGATCTAATTCATTGCGCTACACCATCTTCCAAGAGACCGGTCTGTCTTCCGCGTGCCTTAGAGTACCTCTGCCTGATCCAGAATCTAGTTCACCGTGCGTGTCTGGAACTCCTTGAGTGCTTCTTCGTATCGGCAATTAGGGAGTGTAAAGGAGCAACTCGAAGAGAAGTTCCGCTTTCTGCTTTCTTTGTTGCTTTCATCAATCCCGATTCCACGCTTCTCGTGGCGCCTCATTCCCGGTACAACTGAGAAGTACGTACGTTATTTCCCTGTCAGCCCCAGGGAACCTTTCTATCAGCAAAACTCGTTTTATTTTCTTGCGATCATGCTTGAATGATATGTTATAAACATTGTAGGTCATATATCAACTGCGTAGATTTCGGAATTCACGTTGAGCAATCATAGTTGTACATTTGACGTATTAAATTGGCTCTGTAGGTGTGTTTCCAAGCTGTTCTACTGTTGCAGCTGCATGGAACGAAGAATGGAGGAGGATACAGTAGTGTGCTGTGGAAATAATATGCTGGTAATTTTCTTCATTTTGTTATTACTTTCATGCTTTTTTGTGTTTCTACGTGTTAGCAAGTAGAGCTACCACCTGGTTCATAGTTCTTCTCTATCTCTTTTAGGCGGTTCCTTACCGAAACGAAAATTGAAACTTGATTACCTTATAGATATAAAAAAATTGGTTGAAATGGAATTTAAATACCTGCTGCATGCACACTGATGTTAACGAAATGACGTTAAGGGCCCCGTGTCGCAGAAAATCCGGCGTCGGTGTCCGTGGCGGAGAAAATCATTCCGAACCAGCCCGACCGCGCAGGCCCTCCGCGTGGTGCAAGGTATTGGTGAACAAAAATTGCATTTCTCACAGTGAAATCCGTCAGAATAATGGTAAAGTACGACTTAACCACAACCTAGAGATATTGTGGCGTCTGACTGTTATTTGAATGTATGAGAAAACATAATCCTGTTACGAGGAAACTCAAACACAAACCCCTTTGGACAAGCTCGCATCCTTGGCAGGTCAAATTGGGACTTGGCCTGCCTAATGCGTTTTGGACACGCGCGCGCGTCGGAGCAATAGCAAACAGTTTGTAAAATAATAAAGAAGGCCCCAGGGCCTTCACATTTTAATATAAGGTGAGTTATCTTGCCCCTGGCAAAACGTCTTCCCAGCAATACATTTCTGTTTAAAAGTGAAGCCGACTTTAAGGGGATCGGTGTAAGCTTGGTCTTTGTATGCTGGCTTTCCCACGTTCGGTGTTACAGTGAAACCAACTCAAAGAAAAATGCGATGCGAACGGGTCCCGATAACGCTATCGCATTCCACTCTTAAAGGCGAAGCTTAAGCGTCCTCCAATTATACTTTTTTTTTGAAGGGGGGAAGAGCTCTTTTAAGCAGAAGACAGGCTTAAAGGAAACTTTTAGACTAAGTTAGAACTTTCAGTATAGCTCATGTGAGCCTTTTCGTAATATATATGTGGTCCTTGAGCAAAGTACTATTCAGACATTCCCGATTATTGGGAAACATGGCGCGGCGCTGAATATAATCTTGGACTCTGAACAGAAGAATAAAGAAAGGCAGCAGCAATGATCTAAATCTACATAGCTGCTGCGTTAGGTGGAGCTCGATGTGAAGAAAACGTTTTGTTACGGGTATCATTTTGTTGCATTTTGTGCTCGTGTGATAAGCACCAGTAGGAGAGAAACATTACGCTACTACTGCTTTCCAAATAACACACTTAATTTTAGAGTGCCTTGTGCGAAACAGCAGCGGAAAATGAACCAACGTAGGACGCAACACTGTCTCTTGTTTCGATTCCTGCGCATTAATTCATAAAAGAGGGATTGATCGGTTAATAATGAGTGACCACAAAAGAGAAAACAAGTCTGAAGAGCCAAATTTGCGGTGTCGATTCACGGGTTATATTGTGCATGCAAGAAAACACCCCACAGACAAAGGGGAACTAACTTTAGGAACAAAATTAAGCGAAATTATATGTAAATCATCTCTACGGGAATTTTCACGCTTATTGGCGGCACCTGATGATGAGTACCGCTTGGTTACTTTCGTCTGTTGGTCGGTTAGTACGCTGTGAAGAGGAAAGAAAGGAATAGGTATCGTCGGCTTGAACGAACCCTTTTTTCTCCGCATTTTGAGTGTTAAAATGGCAGTTACTACTCAGCAGGTATTATTTACGGC